>NC_070592.1:25422250-25509750 GCF_027409825.1 Scomber japonicus | reverse complement strand
TCTGCGCGTTCACATAAAGGGGAGGTGTTTGCAGCGTCTGACCAATCACAAACATGCAGAAACCCTGCAGAGCAGCCTACTTTACCATGGAGGAGCAGACAATTATTCTTCATAAATATGAAGAATTCAAACACATCATCCAGGCCAAAAGCAACACTGTTGCTGCAGCAAAAGCCAGGAAGGAATGCTGGCAGAAAATTGCCGACTCTGTTAATGTGTAAATTCACGAGATCATACAATATTAATTTATCAGACAATATAAACGGACAGCACTCTGATCACACAATGCCACTTTATTACGGCACAGACGTTTGGGGCAGATCGCTTCCTCAGTGGCCTTCCTTTCATAAGAGACATTAAGTTAATTTAATATTCAACATTCAAAATACAAACCTATTATGTGCTACAACCATTTGAGTGAATGATTTCAAACCAACTGTATAACCTACAGAATAATATCCCTCATGTGCCTCAATGATTATTTTACAAATATATATTTTCGTCAATTTTTTACAATTACAATAAATAAATACAGTTATTATGCTCCCTGACACTTTGATCTCAGGATGTCAAACCTACAGAATAATATCCCTCATGTGCCTCAATGATTATTTTTTAAATATATATTTTGGCCAATTAAAAAATTGCATCTATCCCTAAAAGCTCATTCTCTCCTAAGCGCTCCTCTCGCGATCCGCGTGTTGACAGGATCTTTTAAGAATGGGCAGGTCATTTTCTAAGAGAACTGATTGGTCAGGAGGTGGTGCTTTTGTACTCATTGATCTCTTATCCAGAACATAACCTGCTCCGGAGCAGGTTAGCCGTTCAGCATAAGTTACCATGGTGATTTACCCCGGTAAGAAGTGAACCAGCTTCGTAGTACGGAAAACCCAGGGTTAACCCTGAAGTTATCTCGATAAGAGAAAATCCAGCTTCGTAGTACAGGCCTCGGAGCAGGTTATGTTCTGGATAAGAGATCAATGAGTACAAAAGCACCACCTCCTGACCAATCAGCTCTCTTAGAAAATGACCTGCCCATTCTTAAAAGATCCTGTCAACATTGGTGCGCGGATCGCGAGAGGAGCGCTTAGGAGAGAATGAGTTTTTAGGGATAGATGCAATTTTTTAATTGGCCAAAATATATATTTAAAAAATAATCATTGAGGCACGTGGGGGATATTATTCTGTAGGTTTGACATCCTGAGATCAAAGTGTCAGGGAGCATAATAACTGTATTTATTTATTGTAATTGTAAAAAATTGACGAAAATATAGGCTATATTTGTAAAATAATCCTTGAGGCACATGAGGGATAGGTCTGTATGTTATACAGTTGGTTTGACATCATTCACTCAAATGGTTGAAGCATAATAGGTTTGTATTTTGAATGTTGAATATTAAACTAACTTAATGTCTCTATGAAAGGAAGGGCACTGAGGAAGCGATCTGCCCCAAACGTCTGTGCCGTAATAAAGTGGCATTGTGTGATCAGAGTGCTGTCCGTTTATATTGTCTGATAAATTAATATTGTATGATCTCGTGAATTTACACATTAACAGAGTCGGCAATTTTCTGCCAGCATTCCTTCCTGGTTTTTGCTGCTGCATCAGTGTTGCAACAGTGTTGCTTTTGGCCTGGATGATGTTTGAATTCTTCATATTGTTGAAGAATAATTGTCTGCTCCTCCATGGTAAAGTAGGCTGCTCTGCAGGGTTTCTCCATGTTTGTGATTGGTCAGACGCTGCAAACACCTCCCCTTTATGTGAG
This sequence comes from Scomber japonicus, assembly GCF_027409825.1. NCBI lineage: Eukaryota > Metazoa > Chordata > Actinopteri > Scombriformes > Scombridae > Scomber > Scomber japonicus. Next base: position 25,507,984 of record NC_070592.1, on the reverse strand, counting down.
CGCGCAGAGATCCAGATTGGAAAACCCTGGGTTGATTTACCGAGTTGATAACCAGCTTCGTAGTACCGCTTATTTTAGACTGCGAAGATCTGGTTAAGTCAACCCAGGTAACGGAGAGAGATCCTGGATAGGTTAATCCAGCTTCGTAGTACAGGCCTCAGGACTTACTCAACCTCAAACAATAAACAAAAAAAGATTTTATTTTATTGCTGTTGTTGTTTTCCTTTCCTATCTTTGTAATTGACCTGGGGCCTGTTTAGGTTTAGTGAAAACTCTGAGTTAGTTAAACCTGCTTCCTGAAACAGGCCCCTGATATCATAAATGAGGGGCCCACCCCTCAATGATCTCTCGACTATAAATAAAGGTTTCTGAAAGATTGTTGAATCAATTATGTTATCAGTTCTAGATTATGAGGAAGTAATTTACAAAAATTCTGCTGCTGCCTCCACACGTAGGCTTTTAAACTCAGTTTATTACTCAGCCCTTACATTTATTACCGGTCATGGCTACAATACTCACCATCCTCTATTATAAATTTACTGGCATCAGAGGGTAGTGATGCCTGATTCCCAAAAACCTGTTGAAACTTTGAAAATGATTGCACCAAAAAAGGGATTACAAATATTGACAAAAACTCACAGTTCATGAGTTAATACCACCATAACCAGTACATGCAAAATATCCCAAAGTTGTTCATCAGTTAAAATTTGTTTTGATTATTATTTTTCTTGGAAGTATATTTTAAGGAATCCTTTACATTAGTAATTTGGCATATTTACTTTTGTCTTTGATTAGTGTGTTAAAACCTTTAAAGTATAGTTTTAATTGCTGTTCTTAGAATCAGCTGAGCGCATAACTTAAGTGTAAAGAGGACACTAGTACACAAGGCTGTACCTTCTACCTTGTGTGATAATAAAGCCGGTTTGTCTAGTTCCTCATACAGGTTTATTTATGAAGCTTTGCTGGAGAGGAAAATATGTGTTCATGATCTTTGTTACATCTGCAGAGAGCAGCCTTTAGAAAGCCTTAAATTAAAAGGGAGTAAATAAGATGTTAGATTAATTGAACTGTCTCTCACTAGTTTATGTTTTAACTATATATTTTGTTTAGTTTCCTAAAACTATATTAGATCTAAGATCTGTGTTACTGCACTTAAGTCTCCCTTGATGTAGACAATTTTAACTGAATACAAAGGAAAAAAGTTTTCACACTCAGACACAATTGTGTGACATAGATATATGTAATATTTGATTCCACTGATCAGATTATAGCAGATCCATCATCATGAGGGATCAAGAGTCCCCCCCCCCTCCCCCTCCCATTGTCTGTTTCATTTTCAATGAAACAGACACACCTTGTTGTTCCAATAAATGCTTGGAACAGAAAGTAAAACAGCACACCTGTTGCACTTCATCTTGAGCACATCAAGGTAAGTTTGTCCAATTTAAGCAATTATAGACCAACTGTAATTAAACATCTAAAATTATTCACACAAAATCTTTGAGTTCTTATATCATGAAATGTAATGATTATATCTGTAATATTTTGATATTTTATTTATTTATTTTAGATGGATGCAATTTTCAACCTACTTAAGACACACAGACTGGAGTCTTATTACAACAAGTTTGTACAGTTAGGAGTGAAAGATGAAAGGGATTTCATTGATGGTGTAACAGATGAGGACTTAAACAACTTTGGTAAGATTACTGAATGTGAATGATTTGTGAATGCATTTTCTGTTTTCCATGTAGCTTCCTTGAAACTATTTAATGTAAGAACAGAATCATGTTAAGGTTTATATTTTAACTGAAAACTGACTTAAAACTCAGAACTGGATTGATTAACCATTAATCCTGATGAGTAAACACCTACAGTTGACACATTACATTAGTTTTTCTCTTTTCTCAAGTGTGAATAACATGGCTTGGATCTAGTAGCCTAATAAAATAACCTTTTAACAAATGTTTTCATAATGAAAACTATTATGACTTAAAATCATTAGTAATTTATGAAATAATCCAAATAGAAAATGCACATCTTAAGTTAAATTTCCACAGTATTAACTTGTTAATGTTGAATATAAGAGCAGTTTGTTGAAAATGTGAAATTCATATGAGTAAATATATTTCCAAACAGGATTCACCCAAGTGGAAAAAAATCGGTTTGCTAATATGAAAACCACCATTGGCAGACTCAGAGCTCCCTCACACACAGTTGCAATGCCTGCACAGAAGTTATTACAGTCATTCTCTCTGCAGTACACATATCCCAAATGTCCCGAACCAAAACATATCACAGGTAAGTTCTCATAATTTATACCCTGTTCTTGATCATTTAGCTTTTCATAGAGCAGAGAAAAAATTGGAAGAGAAATATTTTGGGAAAGTACCTCTTGTTGCCGCTGACGTGAGTAATGAAAGGCTTGTGATAGATAGCCACCGCCTTTATGCAAAAACATAAACAAAGCAGTTGAGGTGGAAAAGTAGGAGCACTAAGGACACTCTTTAGGGACACCATGTGTCCGAGTCGGGAATTACAGTGCCAGTATGAGATTGTGTGAGATTACACTCACACAATTTTTGTACTTTTGTTATTTTGAACTGGTAGATATGGATCCATCACAAAACACAGTTGAAGATCTGATGTTGAGGATCTGTCACCTTGAAAGCATTGGTTCTTCCAAAGGTGTCTGTCTCTACACAGTGGATGGGATGCCTTTGACTGATGATCCCTTCTTCAACACATGTAAGCTCACTGAGTGCTGGGGGTTTAAAATAAGTAATGACAATGAATTAATATTAGGCCTTTATACAAATGATGAAAACTCTGGAAGTTTAAGCATGATGAACGTTAAGTAAGGGTTATATATGAATTGAATGTGAAATAAATGTAGACACAGCTGGTCATCTGACTTCATCTTTTTTAAAGGAGTACATGAATGTTGTTAATAGAACCTTTGTATATAACACAGGCTGAGGTGATGCATTGTTGTCAGAATATGGCAAAAGGGATTTATTGTATGTTTGGAGATGCCGAGAGGAGCACCAACAGCCCCATATACCACTTCAGTGCACCAGTTTGTCTGTTCATTTGCTGTTTCTTAATTGTTGCTGTTGTTGTTCAAAGCCAAATAGAACACAATCTCATCCCCATATCAGAAGACACTGACATTGTCTTAAAGGCACTTTACTGAAATTATTGCTAAAAGAAAAACAGGAAGTCCAAATAGAACCATTTCTTCACCTCTTATTCTATAAAAGAAAACGGAAAAGGAAAACAAACCAAAAAAAAAGGCTAAATGGTAACTCACTCCCCAACATTTAAAAACAAAACAAAAGGCAAACAAATGATCTGCCCTGTGACTTCATTAGAATTTCAACACCCTTACAGCACAACACAACAAAATATATAGTGTTTGTTTTGAATTTGTTTTTGTCTACAGGGTCTTTAAAGGACAGACACATTAAGAGTGGAGATGAAATCTATGCTATATTTACACCAAAGGAGAACCTGTTTACAGCTCCTCAGAATGCAAACAGACCATTAACTGAAACCTCCAGAGAGGATACAGTTCGGTGCCATGTCATGCTCAAGGTACTGTAATCTAATTCAGTGGTTCTTAAATGTTTTCATGTCCAAGGATCCCTACTGACACACAGTGAATCACAGACCACCATCTAATGAGATTTATGCTTTTAGATGTTTTATTACTGACAGTGAATGAAACTCATGAACAACACAGTCAAATTTAATTAATTTCTTCTGGATAGTATAACAGTTGGTTTAGCTTATGAGTTTCTGTTATGGTCATTGTGTGTAAATATTGTACAAAATACAAAATACTGCAGAATCCAACCAAGCAGACATAGAAATCAGAGCATTGGCAAATTCAAAAGGCTTTGCCACTAATTTATTGTTAATTTCTCCCATTGATATTAGCAGCACATCTCTAGATGGACTCTTACTTAAATCTCTGACTTAACTTTCTCTTGTATTTTATAATTTTCATACAGGGAGACTACGAGGTGAAGGTGAACTTGGCTACTGACACAATCTCTGATTTGAAGAACAAGCTTGCAAATGAAAGTGGAATCCCAGCACACGTTCTTCATTATAAGTAATTCACATTGATCGTAATCCATGGATAGTATGGCTTTTGATACTGAGCATCAACAGTAACATCTTGCTCTATGTGTTCATGTGCTTATCAATCATATTTTCAGAGGTGGAGATGGTGCTGGAAACACACTGGAAAGTTGTGGAATCTCAGAAGAGACAACAGTCCTCTTCTCACTGTCCTCATTTGCTGAGGAGGTTCCAGACACTACTGAGTTCTTCAGTGATGATGTTGTACCCTCTGTGCAGCAAACTCCCAAAGGAATCAGTGTCTTCTTGTCCTCACTTGATGTCATTGTAAGCAGTGTTTCATGTTTTAGAACCATTTTTTAATCATCATTTTACCCATCATTTATTTTGCTAATATTTATTTATTTTATTTGGTATCTTCTGGCCAGTTTTAGACATTTTTTTTCTTTACATTTTGTTATAATTTTTGTTATTATTTTGTCATAATTGCAGGGAGATTTTTAGAGGAGTTTATTTTCAGGGGATAGGGGAGCTAGGTTGAAGGTGCCGTCCAACCACTTCAACACTTCTGTTTCATACATGTTGTAAATTGTGTATTAAATTGTGTAGAAATAAAATATTCAAATTGAGGCTTAGTGGGTTTTCTGAGACCCTGGTCTGTCAGAAATGTGCTTTGTTGATGTTTTTCTTGTCAGTATGTTGATACATTATAGTTGTGTTAGTTTTTTGCAAGAAAGGGATGTTTAAATAATTCACAATTGTGCTTAAAAAACAATTTGGACTTACATTATTTTTTTTCTTTTCTAGAAAAACAAACCTCCAGTGGTTCCACACAAGAATTTGATTGGCTACATACGTAAACTAACTGGATGTAACCCTCTGGCTCAGAGTTTGTATCAGTTACTCGAGAAGAATGTATTCCTATCTAGGACTCAAAAGGTAAATGATACAAAATGTTATAATATTAACTTTATTAGCAGTTACGTTGACCTTTTGGAAATACTTCAAGGTACTAATTTACAAATGAGCATGTACATTTTACACTGTTGTTTTTAAACAGGGGAATCATGAATTCACTAATACCTTACAATAAAAGAGATTAACAAAAGATATTCAATATAACAATAAAGAAACTGAAGAAACTGAGACCTTAACTTACAGTAACTTTTTTTTAACTTTCCTGTAGATTGCAGTGGTTGAAGGTCTGTACACACTCTTTAGAGAACTTTTGCCAAAGCTTGGATCAAAACGTGGGGAAAAGATCATTGAGGACCTTGATGTCTTTGAGCATTCCACACACTGCTGGGCATTTCTCATGACAGAAGCAAAGGTATTTCCCAATCTGTTACAATCAGAATCTAAATTCACAGGAATATTTGACTCATCTTAACAAAATAATAACTGCCTTCCTCTAATAATTCATATATTTCAGCCTCACTCCAACCTGGATAGGGAAAACCTTTGTAAATGTGTATATTTAATTATATTTGACTTTAGTACATATTGTGTGCAAGAGGCTACAAGCATCATCACAATGAGTTATTAAAACAAAGCACATATGATTCCACATCACAGGTCATTTTCTATCAGGGTCCTTCATGAATACACAGTACATTTCTTTAAATATATTTTCTATTGAAGATAATTCTACTTTTGGACACAATATCAGATTGCTTTCATATAAACATTTAAAGAACTTTATCCTACACTCTATTTGCTGCACTGTTCCAGCACCTGTCAGAAGTACAATATTTCCCTATAAAGTGGAATTATGAAAGGGGCATAAAATGGAAATAATTACCAAATGCAAGTATCTTAGTTGTGTACTTGCATTATACTTGAGTAAATGTTCCTCTACTTTTCAGCATTAAAATATATAACAATGAGACTAAGTGCAATGGTTAGAAGGGATAGGTTACCTTCACTTACCCTATGAGAGTTGTTCACTTGAGATTTGGGTTCCAGTGAGACAAAGTGGCTAAATAAGAACATTAGACTTTAATTGAATATTATGGGATATTCATATCCGTTGCATTTTTATATTGAAAAAACATTATATAAAGTGTTTCACAATTTGTAGATGCAAGCTTCTGCAGATTGGTAAACCTCTGTCCATCTTTACTTCTGAGAGACTCTGCCTCTCTAATATGTTCTTTTTATACCCAATCATGTCACAGACCTGTTGCCAATTAACCTAATTAGCTGCAAAATGTTCCTCCACCTGTTTCTCCACCAGCCCTTTTTTGCCCCTCTTCCAACTTTTTTGAGACATGTTGCTGCTGTTATGACCTGTAGCACTGTTACAAAAGAGTTATGACAGCAAAGAATGTTTCCAGCAGAGTGTTACTGCCTAGTGTCCCTTGTTTTATTCATTTTTATTATTTTTGACAGGAAGAGACAGCAGAACATGAAGACTATGCACCAGTTTCTCTGATGTCTGAAGACAACAAGCGTTTTTGTGATCCAGTCAGGGTACCTGGAGTACCGGGTACCCTGGAAAGAGCGTATGTGCTGCATATAATCAGAGGTACATTTTTTAATTTGTTTTTAAATATTTTATGGATCAAAATTATAGTAGCAAACTTGCTCATATGTACACATTTTGTACAGAATGATTATCTATTTGTGGTACTGTGGTAAAAAGGAAAAGAAAATACCCATACACTGTCACTTCTCTTGCTCAATAAAGATGCTTTAATGAGTACAACATTTCAGTCCCTGTTTTTGTCAGGTATATGCTGCTGACAAATGGAAATATACATCTTAAATACAAAAGGCATTGTTCACAGTGAACAATTATCGCAAACATTCCATTAGTTGCAACAGACTTGTGGCTCAGAGTGATTTATATCAGACTTATATAAACCCAGCATTAAACCTTAATCCTTCAGTAGAAGAACAATCTATTCTCAGTCTGTAGAATTGACCAATAAGAACTATGGTATAATTTTGCTTGAATGTGGGAAGAAAGAATGCAATTATTTGACTAAACTGGAGCACGTCATATCAGTTCAGAGTTCCTTTGACTGAAACAGCATTTGAAGGATTGCTTCATGGTATACCACCCAAATGTTAAGTGTTCGTTTCCTTAAGTGTACAGTATGTCACAGTGTTTAATACACAAAAGAAACTTTGGCAGTAATATTATTTACGGATGTAAAGGGCTTTGACTTGATGATCCAATTCTGTAATTTGTCAGAGAATGATTAGATCTGTTATTATGGGCATTATATTTTAATTTTAAAAGAATCTTTTTAAAGATGGAGAGAAGATTCCAAACTGTTCCGAGGAGGTTTTACAAGTAACGTCACTCAAGAGAGCCACCAACATTGAGAAGATTTTGCTCAGTGTTCATCCTTCAGTTACAACATACCATCTTTGGATCTCTCATGGAAGTGTGACTGGTCAGAAGTATGTATTGTTAAAATTATGTTAAAATTAGTTATGATAGTAGAAGTGACAGAGTTCTGAACTTTTTCATATGGATTTCAATGCTGCACATATAGTGTTTGTGATGACATCAGTGGCCTATGTATCAGTGTCATCATGCTAATGGTGATTACAGTAGCTGGTTATCCAAAGTGATCTATCTGATTCTTTGCAACTGATTCTTAGTGTGGGAAGTGTGGTAGTAGTAGTAAAGTTGTGCACTATACTACAGTTAACTTTAGTGTAGTTACAAAGTTAACTCAAAATGTTGAATAGACATTTATGAGTAATAATGAGATAAGAAACCTGTCTTTCTCATATTGTCTTAACTCAGTTCTCACAGCATTTTAAACACAGTAACCTCTGTAGTAATGTGTGTCATTCAATTACAGCTTTCACATAAATACTGAGAAGACTTTTGGAGACATGGCAGAGGAACTGAAAGCTTTCCCTTTTCTCATTGTGACTCCACCGCTGCTTTTGAAGGAATTAGGATGTCAGACGCCATGTCTTGTTTTCTTGAGTACAGGTACTGCCTAGATCAGAAAGCTGTTTTTAATCAAATTAATTGTGTTAATGATAAATAATATCTCATTTCATAAATATACATGTGATAGAAATGTAGGGTAATGATAAAGCTACACATAACCTGCCCCCATAAGCAACCAGAGGTGGAGAAAGAGACAGAGGTTCCATGTTTTTTGTCAGTACATGAGGTTAATCACAATAGATCTGATAGTGTATCTTGCATTGTGTGTATGTTTCATACAATGACATTCAGTTTGTGCCAGGTACCCTGGATGTCAATGTAAAAATAGCAGATTCTGGTGTGTGCTTTACAGACCCCTATGAATTATAGCTTTAGCCATAATCAGGAACCGTGTACCAAACTCCACTCTTTGCCACATGTGAAACCTATTATCTCTTTCATATGAGAGACATGTTGTTTTGTCCTTTGCAGACAACCTTGGTGTTTATCTAGAAAAAAATAAGTTAATACCTGGAATGATTATGGTACATGATTGTCTGGCTGGCAAAGTCAATGAAGTGGATGTGGATGTATTGGCAGCAAAGTGAGTACATCAATTTTGATAAAGTATATTATTCTAAAAATATTACTTTTGCATACTGCAACAATGTGTGGTATGACTCCATGATATGAAAATCAATGTCTTTCTCTTACATGCTTTTATATACATATCCTAATGTCACTCATCCATCTTACAACTTAACACATATTTTTCTCCTTTAATGCAGAACTGGTGACCATAGAGACGACCAATCCTTTGTCACAACCAGGACTCCAGAAGAAGCTATTCTGGTAATGTTGATCATTTACTACTTCAATATATTCTAATGGAGCCAGAATTGTTAGGGGGACAGTTAGACTTCCTCATTCTAGATCTATTTTGGACTGCTGTTTTACATTATGTTTCAAAAAGTATAGGAATTGCCTTATTTTGAAACTATGTGTAACATATGTTGCATGGAAAAACAAAACAAACCAAAGCTAATGTTTGTGTGAAATTCAGAAAGTTCTTTGACCTTACAGACCTTACAACAATGTAACTGCAGCATTTTTGTCCCACAGTCTCAGAGTTCAGTCCACTAAGTAAAGTTTTTTTTTGTTTGTTGTTTTGTTTTGTTTTTTACCATGGATCCCTATAAAATTGTTGAAAAAAAAGAGATTTGGATATGGCGTCCAGTGACTCTCAGAATTCACAGTGAAATAAAATCCACTGCAGGCTTACAAGCATTTTTTCCACAGATTGCCAATATGAAAAGCACAGTTGTTAGAGGTGCAGTCAGAGCTTAGTGATTGGTCCATGTATCATCTGATCATTCAATTATTCCATTTAATCTGGCAAACGAAACACAAAAAAACGAGTCAATATTGTGTTTCTCTGTTTTTGTTTATGCACCAAACATTGAAAACTGGTGTTTGTTTTCCTATTTTCAAGTATAATTTACGTTGTCCCGTTATTGCTCCAATGTATAGTCACTCGGTATCCATGGTGAGCAACAACACACAGGTGTCGCGCCAAAAAGTGAGGGGGGGGGGGGGGGGGTGCACTGGGTGTCGGTCCTGGGGAAGTGCGATTTAGGGGTGGTGCACTGGGTGTCGCTGCATTGATAGTCACACAAACACACGCACGTGCAGTCACTCTCCACAGCGCACTCTTGCTCCAGATTCCATTTGTGGGCATCAAGGAGCCGCTATCACTATGTGGGAGACTCTCGGAACTTCTGGGAGAGTTGGGATAATGTTTTCAAATCCATATCATAATCCAATCATAATCCAACGTTGGAGTACAACATTGTTCCAATGCCGCATTAACGTCAGGTGTCAGCTGGGTTGTTTTAATGAAGACATTCAACAGAAAAGTACTCTGATGAGTGATATGAAGTCAGGAAGAAAACCCCTTTCAGTATCAAATTAAGAGCTGGAATCAATTTTTGGCAAGTAAAAAACTGCATTTTATGTGTTGCATTGGCCCTTTACACAGTTTTCAACAGGTAAAGAGCACTGGTTATGGTATAATCTGTAAATCATAATTGTGGTGAGTGATTTGAAGTCATTTTGAGGGAGAAATCCCTTTCAGTCCCAATTGTCTTTATTGCATACAAAAGCCATACATAAATCATGTTAAATACAGTCTATTTAACAAGGATATCAGACATAACAAACACACAAACATAAAAATAACATTATTGACTGTAATCACATTAATATCATGCCTGATTAACAACAAACCTGTTTATGGCTGCAAATTCTGTGGAAATAAACATTATCAGACATCCCAACACTCCCGGAAGTTCTGAGAGTCTCCCGCATATTGATAGCTGCTCCTTGACGGTCGCAAATCTCTCTGAATCTTGAGCGAGCAAGCAAGAGTGCGCTGTAGCGAGTGAGAGTAGTGTTTGTGTGACTATCAATGCAGTGTGTGTGAGAGCTCAGCGTCCTGATAGTGTTGTTGCTTATTTGACCAATCGCACGTCCCCAGGACCGACACCCAGTGCACCCCCTCCCCCCACCTCACTTTTTGGCCATTGGCACGACACCTGTGTGTTATTGCTCACCATGGATACCGAGTGACTATACATTGCACATGCGCAAAGCGAGCAATAACGGGACAACGTAAATTATATTTATTATTTCATTTTGGTTTCCTTGTTTATTATATTTTTCGTTTTGAGCTGAAAATAGGAAAACAAACACCAGTTTTCAATGTTTGGTGCACCCAAAATGTGCAAAGAAAACATCCCCAATAATATGCATACATTAAACTTGAATTAAGAAAAAACATAAAATACACATAAAATGCTGCTTATATAACTTTAACAAATTAAATAAAACTATCTGCACATATCAGACAACATGTTCACCGATAATATCGGCTTACCGATCTAGTTCAGAGATGGTCATCTGCATACCTTGATTGTAAAGGGTGGGTATTTGAGTTACTATTGTCTTCCTATCATCTTGAACCAGTCTGGCCATTCTCCTCTGACCTCTGGCATCAACAAGCCATTTCCCGCCCGCTCACTCATTTTCTCTTTTTCAAACCATTCTCTGTAAACTCTAGAGGTGGTTGTGCGTGAAAATCTCAGTAGATCAGTAGTTTCTAAAATACTCAGACCAGCCAGTCTGGCACCAACAACCATGCCACGTTCAAAGTCACCTGTCTTTATCATTCTGATGCTCGGTATGAACTTCAGCAGGTCTTCTTGACCATGTCTACATGCCTAAATGCACATTGGCTTCGATGTGATTTGCTGATCGGATATTTGCGTTAACAAGCAGTTGATTAGGTACCTAATAAAGTGGCTGGTGAGTGTAATGATGGCATGCAAACTCAGGAGGGTCAGTATTAGTAATTGATTTATCTGACCATAATGTGTGTAGATCTTTAGACTTCCATATAAGCATATAAGTTGCCATATAAGCAACTATACAACATGGGCCGTATAGTGACACTATGATAATGTGGTCTTCCCTTCAGTCAGGCACAGGCACATTTGTGTCTCATTGACTTCTTAACTGTGATTTCATTAGGTGCTGATAGATGCAAGCTCATCAATGACTGGGAAGTGCTATGGAAGTGTGGAAATACAGAGAATTCATGCTGTAAAAGAGCTTTTTGACAACTTTGCAACACGGACCATGGCTTATGATTTCCATCATGTCATTGGACTGGTGAAGTTTGACTCTACAGTGACAACACTCCACACATTTACAGAAACACTTGAAAAGTTCAAGGTAAATACATTACACTTGTTTAAAGGTTGTACAAACTTGAAGTGTATCAAATCATGTATTTGTTCAGTCCTGCACTGTACATATTAGTTTTAAATACTAGTTGAAGGTTAGGATATGAGATGAGCCATGATACCATAGGCTACTCTTGTGACAATAGAGAACGGAGCATATGGACCCAACAGAATAGAATAGAATAGAATAGAATAGTTTTTATTGGCAATATACGAGATATAGCGAAATTTTCAAAGGCATCTCTGCAGTACATTCAAATTTTAAAAAAGAACAAATAGCAAAGAGCAAAAGCAAGACTGACTAAAATGGTCTTCATTCAGGATATGATGGCAAAAAAATAAAAATAAAAGCTGAAACACAGGGTTAACTGAACAGGGCAGAAAAGCTGAGGACAACCTGGGCTTGGCAGGACAACTCCACAAAGAATGAACAGAAAACTGAACTTAAATACAGTGAGTGAAACAAGAAAGTGAAGTGAAGTGAACTCATGGGCTGTGTCCAAAATCACTCCCTTATTCACTCATTACTCCCTATATAGTAAACACCAAGGGCCGTATCTTACCGATCTATAGCGCACGGTGTGAAGCACGTGGCTCAAATGCCTTTAGGGTGTGTCCAAATCCACTTTTGCTATTTTAATGGTGGAAAAATGGTTATATTGTAGCAGCCTGGTGTCATCAGCTGATTTAATAAACAGTGAGCAACATATCAGCCCTAAAGGATAAACAGCTGTGGATAACAGACACTGTAAGAATCACACGCATTCATTAACAGATTAATGCTATTGTTTTAACCCCAGATGTTCAGATGCTTTTCTTGTTGATAATATCACCAAGTGGCAGCTGAGCAGCTATCTTCCAGAAGCAGACGTGGTTCTGAGACCCATTTTCAATTAGCTATGCGCCACCATAGGCGCACAGACCGGTGCAAGTGTATTTGCTATTTAGACAATGTGGGCACAGGGTAAGACATTGACAACTGCATCCGTCTGAAATTAACAAAGACACGTGTCAGCATGGCTCAGGATAAATGTAGAGACCTATATAGTAAATAGGGAGTGATTTCAGACACAGCTATGGTGTAATCAACTAAGGTGGGAAAACACAGGAAGTAAAGATTACAGAAACACAAGAATAATATATTTCAAAATAAAACAGGAACTAAACTCAGAATCCAAACTCAAACAGAGAAAGTCCTAGCAGGATTGGACAGACACAGTTGTTGCTTTTCACTTTTCTAGGAACATGTGCACAATCTTAAGACAGCTAGAGGCACAAAGCTGTATGATGCGCTACAGCATGGAGTACTGGAGTTGGAAAAAGTAAAGAAGAAATTTCCAGACTGTAGACTTCGCATTCTGTGTCTCACAGATGGAGAAGATCATGGGTAAAAATCCTTCCTTCATATCCTTCAATAGTTTGGTGACTGTAATCTGTCGTTGTAAATATTAATCAGATTTTCACAGGCATGTGTAGTTTCCCAAAGAGTAGGCCAGCACTGTGTGTGTGTGTGTGTGTGTGTGTGTGTGTGTGTGTGTGTGTGTGTGTGTGTGTGTGTGTGTGTGTGTGTGTGTGTGTGTGTGTGCCCAAGTCAATCCACACTCACTGGTCATGAATGTATAAAAGTGTATGGAACACTGGAAGACAGTGGTCTATTATGTGTCAGTTCACTGATCATATAAGTGTTGGTTCTCTCTTCTAAATGTTTGTTCATGGGTAATATAACTGCCATTATACTGTATATACTGTCTGTTCATCTTAGAAAAAAACACATAGGAAGCTGTGAATATTTAGTTTGTTATCATCACACCATGTTACTTGTTCATATAAAGCCTACAAACGTAAACACATGCTTATTGCTATTTGCTATGCATTTTGGAAACATATCTGAATATGTGTGCATAGATCCCTAAACAAGCCAGCTGCTGTTGCGGTCAACCTGATCAAGTCTGGCATCATAGTGGATTCCATTGTTCTGAAAAAAATGCAAACCAGTATGCTTCATGGAATCAGCAATGCAACAGGTACAGGATAAACATTCATACAGTTTATTTTCTTAAATTGTGAGTTTTTAATTTGTTATTGTTTTTTGTCTACAACCAATAATGCTTTAAAAACCAACTAATGGAATGCCTCATCCGATATTGTCCCCTCCATGTCTTATACATGTAAATCTAATGATACTCTACTGCTAATCTGTAATCTCTAACTCTGTCACTCTATTCATGCATCTAAAGAGGTTAGAGAAGTGGTTTAACCAAATTATACTTTCCATGTAACCATGAGGGTCAGCATGATGTTTAGTTTAGTGTAGTTTATTTTTGTCATATGAACTCAAAACACTCATGTACTAAAAGATTGTCCACCACATCTACTAACAAGCCAAAAACAAAAAAAAAACAAAACATCCACAATAATTAGCTATATACATAATGCACACACAATAATACAGTGGAAAATACACGTACACTCATACACACACAAGCACACACACACCACCACCACCACATTTGCATGGCTACATATCCCTAAAAGCAACTGGGCAATCACCTCAACAAAGCAAAACAAAGCAATCCACCTCAAAGTTCATGTACACTAACATTTATGCCTCCATTTTATATTTGTTAATCATCTTATTTTTAAATGTTTTTAAAAATCGAAATAGTGTGTTATACAATTTCTATTGATTTTCAAGCATGTTCCACAAATTAACTCCCTCAACTGATATACATATTTGCTTTGAATTTGTTCTAATCTTTGGTTTTGTAAACATGCTGATCCCTTTATAATGATTCATTCAAATTTGGAACAGCTTCTGAGTACTGTCCGGAAGCAACTTATTTTTCACCTTGTACATAAACTGTGCAATTTTGAAGTCCTCTAGTTTCTGAATTTGAGATGGGAATTCATAAATAACATGTTGGTTGATTCATAAAATATAATAATCACACTAAAAAATTAAGTTATTTTATATGCATTTCCCCAAACCTCCACACAGTAAGTGATGAATGGAACTATTAATGAGTGGTACATTATGTGTAGTGAATTTGGATTGAGGAAATATTTAGTTTTATGAAGTATTGCTATGGTCTTGGATATTTTAGTCTGTACATAATTTACATGAGGTTTTCAGCAGAGTCGGTTTAAAGATAACCTGTTTATATCAAACCATATTTTTAAAGTTATTAATTCTGTCTCCGGCTGTCCAAGGTCCTACCAGAACAGAAATCAATTTGTGTCATCTGCAAACAAAACAATTTTAGTAACCTGGACACATTACAGATATTTGTCCCCAGCACTGAACCTTGTGGAATCCCACGTGACCCTCAAAAAGTCAGATTTATCATCATGTATTTGCACATGCTGATATCTATTTTCAAGATAACTACTGAGCCATGAGTGCGCTACCCCTGAAATACCATACCTTTCAAGTTTCCTCATTAATATTTTGTGATCAATAGTGTCAAATGCCTTTTTTAAATCTATAAATACACCTACTGTATATTCCTTATTTTCTTTTGCTTCAGAGATTTCTTCAATCAGTTCCATCGCTGCCATTGTAGTACGGTTGTATCTAAATATTGATTTTGTTTTTCAATGAAATGATCAAATCTTTGCACAAAAAGCTTTTCTAAGATTGAGAACTGTGGAAGAAGTGAAATTGGTCTATAATTAGTAGAAGAGTCTCCATTCTCCATTTTTGTAGACAAGAATGATCTTAGCTATTTTAATTTTATTGGGAAATATGCCTATAATATACCAATATCATCACAATCTGTGGATTTTTTTAATCTTAAAAGTATTTACAGTATCAATTAATTACTTTTCTTCCATTTTTTAAAAAAAAAGATTGCCACCTTACTTTCTTCTGTGCATGTATGTATGATGATTTTTGGATGCATAGAAATGCATACGTGTCTAGATGCCAGCGGGCAATTCCACAGCTTATCACAAATGCACATGAACTAACCTTGCCTTTAGAAGGAGCAGGGGAAAGTAGGCCTAATGCTCCACACTTCCAAAACGAACCCTTTTTCATTGACACCGTTTATCCAAAAGCAAACTTATGAGGTGCTTTGTGATAATTAACTCTCAAGAAAATGACTGTGAACACAAAATTCATATGTATACTTAAGTCTTTTCGGAGCACAAATATATAATAATAATATATCTGAACAAATGTGAACGTCATGAATGAAAAATTCAGTCTGTAAAACATGCGATACATGCAACATCATTTATAGATATAGATGATAAACTTTGGGTTTCCATAATCGGGTTTATGTTAGGGCTGGGCCAAAAAATCTATTTTTATATTAATTTTTTCTGTTGATTTAAAAAAATGTATTTATTTAATTTTTTTTTTTTTTTCTAAAGACCAGCTAAATATAGCAGTTTATTGTAAGATGTTGGCGGATGAGGATGTATTTTGTGAGGGCAGGTGCACAGTTTTAAAAATAAATCTCACAAACTGATGTGATGTGTGTATTGTTTTTTGTAAATATGACTTATGATGTATTATCAAGTGTTTGGTTCAACCTGTTCTTGTTTAAGGAAAGACAATCACAATATTTGAAATATAAAATCGCAATACTTGGTAAAATGGAATCGCAATACTTGTTTAATCAGAATCGCAATTTAAATCGAATCAGGACCCAAAAATCGTTAGAGAATCGAATCGGCACAAAAGCATATCGGTCCAGCCCTAGTTTATGTACTGTTTTTTTAATGCGTGGAAAATGTCACTTCATATTATTATACCTTGATTACTTCTCTCAGCTATCATGTGTCAATACCTGCTGTAAAATGATTCAAGTTAATCTGTGTGATACTACCTCTCAGCTATAAACATGCCAAGATAACAGTTTTGGGGTGAAGTAATTCCTCTTTTTTGAATGTGCATTGCTTTCAGGGGGTTGCTGTTTTAAACCAAAGACAAGCAAAGATGGACTCAAGCTTTTTGAGATTGAGACTGTTCTTTCTTTGGAGATGAGGAAACCCAAGAACAGAGCTGACCCTTCCACCATCACAGAGGTTATACAGATTATTGACCACAATTGTGTTTAAAGTGCTGTGAAAAAATGAGACTACATCACAGTAGTTTAAAACTCATTTACACATTATAACTATGTGCTGGTTTATATCTCTTGTTATTTTCAGAGTTTTTTAACTGGACTCTTTGCCACTCATGGGTATGATGAATTCCCTGAGGCTGTCTTACCAAGTCAGATAAACAACAAAGTGACAGTGACACACTGGTAAGTGACTGTTTCATGGCTGATTGGGATATGCTGCATCTGCTGAACAATAGTTTGTTGTTAATTGTGTTTTCATATGATTTGTCAAGCACTGTGTGTGTGTGTGTGTGTGTGTGTGTGTGTGTGTGTGTGTGTGTGTGTGTGTGTGTGTGTGTGTGTGTATAATTTAGTTTTATTGTTGCAAGAGATCACACATTTAGCTCTGTGTCTCTTAGTAAAGCTAACTAAAAAAGATTTGGCTATAGCTTGACAAAGGGGTAAAGATCAGATTTTGGTGGAGATCAGTCTGTTCCAGCATTACACAGTTTCTACTTAATAGCAATGATCCCAAAGCAGCATTCAGGCGCAAGAGTCTGAAAAGAAGTGGACCTAGAACTCAGCCCTGTAAAACCCCACATTACATATTTGCTTGTGTGGAGGATGAGCTGCCTCTGGAAATGATGTATTGTCTGTCTGTGAGATGTAGGACTATAACCAGTTAAGGGCAGGCCCTGAAATGCCAGCTCAGAGTGATTCAGGGGAATCTTGTGGTCATCAAAACATAATATTTTCCGGCATCTGCAGCACACAGGAGGTTTTAGGAGAGCTGTATCTGTACTATGGTATTTTGGTTTAAAAATGACAGAATCTGATTGAAAACAATATTTTCTAAAACTTAAGATAAAAAGGAAAGCTTCAAAATTGGCCTGAGATTATTAATAATAGCAGGGTCAAGACCAGGCTTTTTCAAACAAGATGGGACTGTACCTGTGGCTATTGTTAAAAATTGTCAGAATGCTCGGTCTGCAAAAAGAGTCTTGTAATGAATAATATCCAACTAACAGCTGGTGGTTCGCAGGTGGTCGAGTGGTTAGAACGCATGCCATATACGTAACCGACCCCAGATTGAATCCCGACCGGAGGTCCTTTGCTGCATGTCACGTTTCCTGACCGTCTACTGCTAAAATAAAGGCATCTAGGCCAACAAAATCTTTAAAAAAAAAAGCTGGTGGGCTTAAAGTGACCGGGCGCAAATGATTAAAAACATACGGGTCCTCAATAGCCAGTGAGAAGTCTTTGGTAGGGTGTGAAATATGTGACCTAATACTGTCGATTTTGTCTGGAAAGAAGTCCTTGGACTGCTCACAGCTGATTTGGGTGGAATTTGTAGTTTAGCAGGCAGAGTTAATTACAGAGTTTATAGTGCTAAACAGGATCCTGGAACTCATCCTGTCACTGTAAACTGTCTTTCATATACAAAATAAATACACTACAATCTTATGAGCTACAATATAAAGCATTACATAATTTGTCGACATTTTACACTAATCTTTCAAACCAGTGCTCTGAAAAAGAGGATTCTGGAAGCCAAAGACGGACGTTTCATGGAGAAAGACAAACGTATCCTGGAGGAGCTGAAGAGTCTGCATTGTGACCCACATCCTTACTTTACTGTCTTTCCATCAGAATCAGACCTCAGTAAGTGGCATGTTTGCTAATGACCTTTTGTCTCTTAATTTCAAATGTGATACATGTAATGAAAAGTGCAGGTATGAGTGAATGACTCAACAACAAGGTCACTTTTATTGTCTCCTTCAGGAGAAAATTCTCTTGGATAAAGAGAATTGCTGCAATAGTAACATCATCACAACTTTTATTTTGAAACCTTTCAGCCTTCTGGAAGATTCTCATGGAGGGTCCTCCTGACACTCCTTATGAAAAAGGAGTGTTTGAGCTGTTCTGCCAGTTTGGTGATGACTACCCAGTGAAGCCTCCACTTGTTCGCTTCGTCACACGTGTATCCTGCCAAATAAATGAACAGACACACATTGGGGCTCATAACGTATTTGTGAATAGAGCCCATTCATAGTGATTCCATACAAGTGTTTCTAAAAGTAGTTTTAACAAAGTATTTAATAATGTCAATTATTGTAAACATTGTATGAGCTTTAATTGTTCATTTCATCATTCATCATTTTCTTAACATGAATAAAAGATGTACCACTGCAATATTAACAGCGTGGGGCGCATCTGCCACAACATATTTGACCGGAACTACAATGCCCAAATCACCATGAAAGATATCTTTGATGCTGTGTATGGACTGCTGATCATCCCTGAGCCTGAAGATCCATTGGACAGGTAAGATTAAAGCACCTACACACTCATTGTCCACCACAGTCAATCAATCTCAATCAATCAATCAATCTTTATTTGTATAGCGCCAAATCACAACAAAGTTATCTCAAGGCACTTTACACATAGAGCAGGTTCTAAACCGAACTCTTCAGTCCACTCATACACCAAAGTATGACGTTATTTAAGCTGATTAGGCTTTATATCAAGACTGTGTTTGCATGTACGTAGACCATGCTCGATAAATGAACTATTTTGAAGAACCAATGTACCTGCTGGATCACTGTTTTGAACCACATCACACATTTGTTTAATAGATGTTACATATATTAACATATATTACTGTGCATTGTGATAAAATAAAACTGAGATCAAGCTGGATAACGTCACAAAACATGCATACATACACCAAGAAATACAGGCATTTAGACCAGCATGCATGTACCTGTAGACATTCTTACTGTATGAATGAAACCAAATACAAACAATACTTGTTCAAACAACTTATTAACTTGTGCTAAAATAAATGAAGCATCCAAATTAAATGTGTCTTATTTGTGGAAGCATTTTGGCTGAAGAATTCCTGACCAGCCGTGAGACATATGACCAAGAGGCCAAAAAGCACACAGAGAAGACTGCCGGGCAGTCACTGGATGATATGGAGAAGGTAAATGAACTGTTGTGTTCTAAGGGAGAAAAATGCAGCAGGACACTGATAAAAAAAAGAAAGAAAATATGAACACCTGTCAATGGAGTTGGGGTTCAATAGCATTTTATCGCATCCATTTCCATTATTGAATCCATTCATGGAATCCAAATCTTTCTGAATCCTGTGGTGAATCAGATTCATTGGTTTCAGTATCAGCAATTCAAATTTTAGATAACTAAACCTCAGATATTAAATTAATAAATTCAATCAACTTTTGTTTTTCACTCTTTCAGCCTTTGAATGAGTATACTGTACATACAGCAGATCAACAAGACAAGTATTAGTAGTGTTCATGAAAGGTTAGAGTACAGCAGGCGTCATGCAGCAACATTTCTCTCATATTTTCTTTTGTCTGTTATGAGAGAAGAGAAGTAAACTCCAGATGCATCAAACATTCTTAACCATCTGAATCTGCTCTTACTCAGTTGTGCTGAATGATGAATCCCATTTAATTTTAAATTGGAGGCGCATGGTTAATTGTTTGTTATTCCCACTGGTAACACCCCCTAAACACTAAGGACAGGTGCTACAGTATGTTGTATTCAACAACTCTAGCACTAGTGTGAGTGTCTTGTCATTTTTGGTCACACTGGGTTTTTTTTATCTTGGTACAATCTCTTTTGACCAATTGTAAAATCGTGTCTGATCTAAGATAAAAGAAATAAGAACAAATCATAGATCCAAATAAAAATATGAGGGAATTTGTTCCTATATGGCCTCTTGCATGAAGCCCATTGTGCATATTACCTTTTTAATAATGTCACATTTCACTCCTTTTTTTTATTCATTTACATTAATATGACATATTAATAATTACTGTTTTTGCTTCTGATTTGAAAGACATTGGTTGAACCTGAGGAACAAGAAGTTCCCGAACATCTCCTCTGTCGACTCACCAAGAAGCTATTTGTTGATCCTGTGAAAACAAATCGTGGACATGTGTATGAACGGAAGGCCATTGAAAAATACATAAGAATGTAAGTTCTTGTTTTTGGGCAGAATTACACTGTTTAAAACATAGTCAATTCTGCTAGTTGCCACTAACTTTTACAAACTGCACTTTGTATCAGTTGATTTTATAAGGACAATTCAAGTTAACATAGTATCAAACAAGTTCAAATACTGATGTTCTGCATACAGAGATTATAGCTATTGATGGGGTTTTTATGGCTTGTGTCGTTGTAATTAAGTCCACTCTCATGATTTGTCAACACAGATGATTAATGACTGAACACTCTCTTACAGATGGGCATGGGATCCATTCATTAGACCGTTTACCCTGCTCAGAAGAACTGATCTTAAACCAGACCGTGACATGAAGAAAATGGTGAACGAGTATCGTCGTCATCAAATTCAGTAAACCAGTGTGTAGCTGAATGCTGGAGCTACAGTTGTGTTAGTAACAATGGAAACAATGGAAATAAGTCAGCTACTGCATTAAGTGTTTGCTCATGTTATTCATTAATCACATTGTTGTTTGTTCATTCATAAATGTCATATGATTCTTCACTTATTCTTATATACTTTGAGTTAATACAAAAATGATGTGGTGACAATTTCACTAACTGCATCCCCACTTACAGCTTCACAGATTAAATATCTTCAAAACTTAAGATACTAAGTCTACTTTAAAATTTTATTGACGACTTACAAAGACCAGAGAGGCTTCACCCCATGTTATTCCATCAGAACTCTTATGCCCTGTGTTCATTCCCGCTCACTTAGATGTGTGTTTTCTTGGTGTTCCAAGATCCAGATACTTAAGCACAAAGATAATAGACCATTTGTAGTCTGGGCCCCTACACTTTGTAATGTCCTGCCTGAGGAGATTAAGGAGATGAGGGTTTCAAACTCTATTTTGTCTTTTTAATCAAATATTGCTTTTCCATGAATTCATTTATATTTTGCTGTATTTTAGTTTATTTTAATCTCTGTTTTATAGTGTGCTCTATATCAATCATTAAGCACTTTGTAACTGTGATTCGAAAAGTGCTATCAATAAAGTTTATCTTTAATATCATGAATTTGAATACATATTGTACTGATCCATTTTAATCACTGAATTTTAACCAGTTAGTCTGTTTTATGCTCAGAAAAAGGATGCTCCACCAATATTGATCTGTATTTTTACTGCTTACTGTGTTAAAAATACTTATTCACAAATAACAGCTGACGAAAAAAGTGAAGAACAGCTTGATTATGTTCAGTTCACTCTTGTACTTAATAAAGACACTTGGTAGAATAAGGCTGTCTGTGTTCTTATTGTACAGCAATGTCCTCTGCAACGATGGTGGCATGTAATACAGTACTGTCATACACATTCTTTTCCCTCTGTTTTTTCATCTTTTTTCCCATCTTTCAAGTTATCACCCTTTTTTAACCCTAAACCATATTCATTTGATTGAACAAACATCAACAAAACAAATTAATGTCATTGATTCAGCTGTCAGTATAGGTAATGGCCCCTTGGTAAACATACCTGATTTTTTAGTTTGATATTAATTACTAAGTCATTCCTCCTGTTCAAATATAGAGTTATATTTGAGGTTTCTATCGTGATATTAGAATAACAGAGGGGCATATAACAATGGGCATCCCTAATGTGTGGTTTCCTTTCACACATCAGGGAAGAAAAGACACCTAAATGCTATCCAATTGAATATTGTTTTGGTAATCAAAGTACTGAAAACCTCTGCTAGAGGCCAGAGAGGGGACAGAGGGCACAGATACGGGAAGTGCGTATGTACCCCAAGTACCCCGCGTCCGCTACGCCCATGCATCAAGGCATAATATACATTTTACATTAGGCTAATATAACTAAGAAATTGTTTGCTGTGAAAAAGTCTATATTGGTGCTTAAATTGAACCATGTCTAATGCACTGAGCAATAATTGTTAATACTAAGTGAAGCAATGTTTTATATTCATTCGTAGTTGATGTTCACTTTTTCATGTAATGTTAGCCTATGCAAGCTAATAATTATTGTTGTGTGCATTGTCAGCTATTATTGCTGCAGTTGAGTGGATGGCTTACTATAATTTCCCATACAGTGTGGTTATAAACTGGCCAAATATTTACAATTCAATCACGGTTCAATCATGACATCTTCTCCAGAAATTTCTCTTTCCTTGGCGCCACAGTCCCGCCCTGAACCAATGCTCTCATTGTATTGGAAGCAGCGGCCGTCATTTAAAATACTTTCCTCCAATTGGTCGAAAGGAGAGTGGGCGGGAAAGTAGGCGGTTTCCAGGAAGCGAGTGGCGTGACTAAGGGCCTCACAGTCGGTACCTTAACTTTATGCTTGTCATCGGTACAAGTGACATTTTATTAAACTACTTATTATTCTGCAGATATGGGTGATGATGAAGAGAAGTATGATGGGATGTTGCTGGTTATGGCGCAGCAGCATGAAGGAGGAGTACAAGAGGTAACTCAGTGTGTTGCTAATGTAGCTTAGTTAGCCTGTGAGCTAGCAGGCACACCACGCCAGTTAGCGTGCACAGAAAACGACTATACATTACAATTATTTACTTTTTAACTGAAAATGTGGTGTTTATATAAAACCTCTGTAACTGGACAAACCTAAACCTAACATATGCAGTTATTGGTGTGTTGTAGTAAATTCGGCATATATGTGACTTAAAGCAGCACGAAAATTCAATAAAATCAACCTAAAATAAAATGTGTAGGTATTACCCAACTAATTTTACAGGCTCTATTTACTTAGAATAAGGTGTGAGAGATATTCAGTACATGATTAAATATCTCTGTGATAGTGGTTCTTATCGGAGTGGTGTCAAGTGACACATGTTTGTAGAAGAATTAGTTTTCCTTCATTCATTTGTTAAATGATAAATGATATGATATTCTTTAGCTGTTAATTGTGAGGGTATTTATTAATGTGATACTTGTTTAATTCATGTGTGGAAGAGTGCTTTAAAACATTGTGTCATTTCTGAACATTGTATCATTTAAAAGTGACAAATTATAACATTGCACAATTTGAATATGACATTGAATGTATATTAAAAAAATTACATTAATGTTAAAATTAAATGCAATTAATGTTACAATACAGTAAACATTAAAAGGTACTAAAATTCATACTTGTGTAATGTAAAGCTTAAAAATTATGACAGTGGGTAATTGCTCTTAGTGTTTAATTTAAGGGAAATAGGACACTTTGAGGGGGTTCCACAATATTTGCCAAGTGGTAGTATTTTATATTTTATATATATGTGTGTGTGTGTGTGTGTGTGTGTGTGTGTGTGTCTTTTTCACCTAAAGCCTTACAGTTAATGCCACACAACTGTCAAACTTCCACACCTGCTAATAAAAGATGAACAAAGGAAAAGCTGTTTGGTCATTGAGTGAAATCCAGTTAGAAACTCTGGGTTGATGAATCTATTTCTTTCAAGTTGAGAAGCTGCACAAATTCTTCAGGATCATAACTTGACCATCACAATTTATGCTTAGATTTGCAAAGAGTTTAAACAATATATGAGTGTTAAGTTGGAAAAGATGGAAAAAATACATTATTTTTTGTTGTTAGTTAATGAATCTAGGGAACACGTGAGCCATTGATAAATTTGCTGCAGTTTAAAGTTATATTCTGTCAGACTGAATCTGTGAAACCTTATTTTTCTCTCCACAGTTAGTAAACACCTTTTTCAGCTTCCTCCGCCGAAAAACAGATTTCTTCACCGGTGGCGACTCAGGTGCTGCAGAAAAGGTGAGAAGCATTTACTAAATCTAAACATTTGAGTCCCCATACTCAATATACAGTCTGATATGCTGAAAGCGACACACCTCCACTCATCTCCCCGCCTCTTTCTTTCAGCTTGTTATGGATTCTTACGCCCACCACAGTAAACTAGCACTGAAGGCCCACCAAGAAAAGCAGACGAAGCAGGAGAAGGAAAAGAAAGAGAAAGCCCAAAGAGCAGCGAAGCTAGCAGAGGAGGAGGAGAAGAAGAAGAAGAAAAACGACGATGGTCCCAGAATTCAGGAACTGACCGATGAAGAAGCAGAGAAACTTCAGTCTGAACTTGACAAGGTGAGATCTGGGTGTGTGGTTTTTTTGGATCATCTATCATGTGTGAATCTGTGCTGTTGTTCCATTACATGAATGTATTTGTTTGTTTTTAGAAAAAGAAAGAAGAGGAGAACAAAGTGGAGAGCGCAAAGACAAATGCAGACAAATCATCTAACAAAGCCGATAAAGAGAAGGGGGTGAGTAACTCTACTATTACAACATGGCCACAAAACTAAATGTAAGTTTGATGTTGATGAAATCTGACTCAGGTGTTCATTTCCTCAGTCTGATTCAGAGGGAGAGGAGGATGAGAAGGACAAAGATAAACTGAAACCTAATGCAGGAAACGGAGCCGACCTGCCCAACTACAAGTGGACACAGTCTCTATCTGAAGTTGATGTAAGTGATTTATCAGCGTGTTCATGTATAATTTCAGTGTTTCAGAGTTGGTGCTTTTCCCCTAAAACCATCACTGTGACATCATGAGAGACATCATCATCATCTCTCTTCTTCTTCAGTTTCATTGTAGCAGGTGCATTCTTGTCTCTGTCACTCATGTCCATGCATTTATTTATTAATGTGTTTTTTGATCATTTTTTGACATTAGAGGCAAACACTAGGTGTGGGAATCACCACAGGCTCCACGATAGGATATTATCACTATACTTGTGTCTCGATACAATATTATTGCGATTTTAAATATATTGTGATATGCTGCGATATATTAATTACCTTTTTTCAACTGCAAACAATGTCCCCAAAGGAAAACTTCCTCCTGCATGCTGACCTCACCAGAAAACTAACTATAGCCATCTAGTGGACTGAAAAAGCAATTGATTTTATTATTCTAGTACCAAAAACTTTTCATTTGCAATTTATATAATAAAATATCAATATTTGGCGTTTGTGTATCGATACACAATTGCCATGCAAAATATCACAAAATGAGTGTAGCCTGATGTGGTCCTGCTTGGTTGGAATGAAAAGTTTGGACACCTCTGTGCTAGAACATCTCATGTTTGTCCCATTTTTAACATGACATCGATGTGATTTTGTGTTGACTATATTTTGACTTGATGTTTTTAGGTAATTAATGTTCTATTGATCATCAGTAGTAAGAAAGATTCTCATTCTAGTATATGCATAATCCAATTTCTTGCATGTTGTAAATGTTGCCCTGTATGTCATTATGTGAAATTTTGACGTATCTCTATGGAGTGTTTGTAAAAAGAAGGTGTTCAGGACGTTCAGAGACAACATTTCAGCTGATGTCAGTTAGTATTTTGCAACAGCTCTCTCCATGTTCAGGCTGAAGGTTTGTCTTGTTTATATAGAGCAACTTTTTAAATTCCCACATTCTGTTGGTGAATTGAACATTTCACTCCTACTACTACCAGCACAAAATAAGCACCAGCCATCAGCCAATACTGGTAAAATATGCAAGTGACTGGTAGCTTTGTTTCACTCACCAGCCATTATATGTAGGTTATTAGATTCTCTATGTGCTATAAGCCATGTTTAGGGTCTCTTGTTTTTGAGCATCTGCACATGAACAAACTTTAAGCTTACAGTCATAAAATACGTAATATAATGTAATGATCTTCATCATCCTCCCGCAGATCTCGGTGCCTTTTGACGTTAAGTTCCGCATTAAGGGTAGAGATGTGGTCGTGGACATCCAGAGACGCTCCCTCAAGGTCGGCCTGAAGGGACACCCTCCCATCATCGAAGGTCAGCTCTACAACGAGGTGAAGGTAGAAGAAAGCTCCTGGCTGCTCGATGACGGCAAGGTTGTTGTAGTCCACCTGGAAAAGGTACGCAAAGGCTCTTAAAGCGGTAATGAAGTAAATGAAAGGACTGCTGCGTGGTCAAAGACTTTAACTTTCTTTGCTTTCAGATCAATAAAATGGAGTGGTGGAACAAGATCATCAGCACAGATCCAGAAATCAACACCAAGAAGATCTGTCCAGAAAACTCAAAGGTAAGTAGTGGAAAAGCTACGTTTGCACTAACTGCTCGAGGGTTTTAAAACAAACTGACAGCTCTTTCTCCATCTCGCTCTCTCTCTCTCTGCTTCATTGTGTTGTACTTCCTGCTGAGCAGCTGTCAGACCTGGACGGAGAGACACGCGGCATGGTGGAGAAAATGATGTATGATCAAAGGCAGAAATCAATGGGTCTGCCTACATCTGAAGAGCAGAAGAAACAAGACATTCTTAAAAAGTAAGTTCCTAGAGTTGTCACTGTCTTATATTATATTTTTATTTTTGTTTGATTCTTGCTTCTATCAGCAGTAGGCCTGTCACAATACTTTTATTGGATGATATATTATCTCTGAAATAATCGCGATAAACAATATTGTCATTTGAAGACCATTTTATACTATAGCCTCTTAGCTGCTAATGTGAAGTGTGGCAATATTGAGGTCAAACAAATGATCACGGTCACATCCATGTGTCGTACAATAATTCCATATATAGACAAGATGATGCTGATAATTACATTATTGTACGATAAGTTGACAATTATTGTGACATGCCTAGTCAGCTGACATCTTTCTTGTTTTTATTGGGTAACTCAACAAAGCAGACGCTGCATTCACTGTCAGTTTAAAAGACGTTTTATGTTGTATAAAGATTCTAGTCTAGTTTTGCCTTCAGCTATTTCTACTCAAGGCAATGCTCACCTGCTGTAACTGTGGCCAATAAAATAAATGTGTTTTTGGTCCCTGCTTCTGCTACATACAGCCACATCTGATCTGAAAAAAAAAGCATCTCAATGAAGAATTATGAGTTGAAAAATGGAATACTGGAGAGACACAATAATAATAAATGTCTGGATGTCTTTGAACACACCAACAAAAACAAAACAAATAGTTGCTTCAAACTGTGTTTAGGGCAACAATTGTTTTCATAATGGATTCATCTGTGAATTATTTTCTTAATTAATTAATTAGTTGTTTGGTCCAGAAAATGGTGACGTCCTCAAATGTCTTGTCTTGTCCCGACTAACAGTCCACAACCCAAAAATGTTCAGTTTACTGTCATAGAGGACTGAAGACACCAGAAAATATTCCCCTTTGAGAAGCTGGAAATGTTTTCTTGACATATGACTCCACAATTAATTGATTATGGAAATAGTTGACGATCTCATCAATCAGTAATGGATCAGTATGTTGAGGCTGTGTGAGTTGAAAGTTCTCTGTATGTTTATTTTGACAGCTAAGTAGCATTAACTGAGCCAATAGAACCGGAAGAGTAAAATCATGGTCCACCAATCGACTCCTTTAATTTTGCTTGTTTAAACTGCATATTTGTCATTATAATAATGAATCTCATGAACATATAACACTCTGTAATCATGCGTAATGTAACACTCAGACTGTGATGTCAATATTTTTAGAAACGGTAGTTTTGTTCCTCCTCTCAATTGGTGGTGCATGTGTGTGCACAAGAGGGCAGCAGTTCACTGAGATCAGGCCTCAGTGTGGGGTGACATCCAGCTGTGAGAAGGATGTGAAGGACTATCTCTTATCACTGTTATTAGTACATAACCCCTCTTCAACCAACAGGCATGTCTGCTGTTATAGGACCCTTCACTTCCTCTTTCAGCTCATTAAAGCTGCCTCCAATGATGTTGTATATTTTAGTGAGGGTTTAAATAAACTGATGTGTTTGACTGTAGTGAAAGATGGCTGGTGTCAAAGCTGCTTTATGGAGGACATGCAGTAAAAAGTGATGTGGTCTTTTTTTTTTTTTAAGTTTTACGCATTTTTATAAAATTGACCTGAAGAGGGTGCTAATGGTTAAGTGTTAGCAAAATGTGAGCTGGTGTTCAAAAATATGTGTTTTTCTACATTATCTACACATAATTACATTTATTCTGTGTCTGAAAAAGCATTTGGAAACATCATTTAAATTAAAAGACTGACTGTATCATGCTTGGGTGACAACATGTTTCCCTGTGGTCTGATCTCTGTCTCCTCTGTGTCTGCAGGTTCATGGCTCAGCACCCAGAGATGGATTTCTCCAAAGCCAAATTCAGCTGAGACCAGCTCCACTTGTAGGAACCACGTTGTTGTGCCTGTCATTCATGTGAACAACAGCCAGAGCTAACGTCAGGCACCAAGCCCCTCCCCTCCCTTCATACGTTTTTGATTGACATGTCTTAAGTGCATAATGGTTCATATTCTTTTTCTGTTATGTCTTCATTCTCCCTTTGCATGTGCTGCGATATTTAAAGATGACTGGATTTTTTAAATAAATGAATTTAAAATCACTTTTTTCTGTTCACTTTTATATGTTTACTGTCATGAATTTGAAAGTTAATAACTTTGAAGAGTTCAAGGGAAAGATGAGTGTTTTTAATCCGCCTGCCACTGAACTCGGTCGTGTACGGAATCGAAAAGTCAGTGCCCTAAAATAAGAACTTGTTGACATCCTACGTGTAAATTCATAACTATGTACAACATGGTGTGGAGTGTATTTGGATGAAAACATTTTTACATTGAACCTGATATGTGACAGATTTGACTTCCACCAAATGACCCAATAGTGCCTTGAAATACCAGAAAAAGCTCCAAAAACACACGTTAGCATCAATGTGTGTTTTGTTACTTTTATCACTTAAGTGAAATAGCCTATAACTCTAACCCTTCATACAGTAAGTAACTTCAGGGGCCAAAAGCTTTAAAGCTTTGAGAAACACCAGGTTGGAAACATTTCTAATGTTAAGCCACAAGGGAGCAGTGTTTTCCTAACGGTTTGAAAGAGCCAGAGTGGTTTGGGATGGTTAAGTTATTACTTTGTACTATAGGTACCCACACTGAAGTTAGAAAGCTGAACAAGTTAAATGTTTACTTCAAAGCTTGAGTTGAATCCTAAATCTTGTTCAATTCCTTCATCTCTCATTTTACCGACAAAGGCTAAAACACAATTCACAATTTTTTCAAGTCTGTTAAAACAACTGTCAAAAGCCAAAATGAACACTGAAATATGTTTTTCTTATTGTAATCATTCCTCCTGTTCATACTGACTACTAGAAGATCTCTTTTACAGTCACATTTATCTGAGGCTAATATAAAGCAAACCAATTGGATAACCGCTACATTTACTGTCTTTTTAGCATCAAATTCTGTCTTTGTGTTTCCCTGTTGAGCTGTGGTTGACTTACACAAACAAAAAGAGGGACTTTGGCACTAAAAAGACTAACGTTGAAATATGTCTTCTTTGCTTTATTTTATACACCAATCCTACATTATCACATTAACTTTGTACAGTTTACTCTCTTTGAAAGGTGCTATTTCCACTCTCGTGAATGCCGTGATTGACAGCTCATTCTGAACCGCAGGGATAATCAGCACGCTACTACCAATGAGTGAAAGACACGGTTTCTCACTCAGACCACACTGGATATCATGCACCTCTGCTAAATGTTACTTCAGTGAGGACCAGTTTGCTTACAAGTCTTTTCTGCTTGTGTGACTGTCCACAGCTAACTGGACTGGCCTGTCAGGATGGTGAGAGACTGTCACCATCACTGTGGTGACCGGAGGCGACATACATTAGCTTATGCTGGCTAGCAAGTCCTCCTAATGTGTGAAATTGCTCATGTAGTTCAAAAACACTCTGACATCTGTCTCATTGGGATAATAGGATTTATAGAAAAGACAGGACCTGCTGATTGCACAGTACAGGTCACCATGTTTGGACTTGAGGTGTATACCTACGTAGCATGTTGAACCTTCATTTATTGTGTCTCAAACATATTGAATAGTTTGTCAAGCGCTGTTACAGTAAACACGACAGGTTCAGTTTGATTTCAGAGAAAGTGAAAGACAAAATAATATGTACTTTGCAACTTTTTTGGCTTTTAATTGCTCATATATAACAATCCAGTGTCTACTTGCAGCCCAGCTCAGACAGAGGCATCATGCAGTCAATTAGTTTAAGGGGAAAAGTTTCTCATGTTCGTATCAATCCAGGTTATTAACAGTATCTGCTTTATCTTCTACAACCACCCTCCTTTCAGTTAATCCTACAACTGTAACTGAATGACACTTACCAACAGTTAATTGTATTTAATAGCAATAAACAAGAAAACGTTAGCAAGAAAGCTTTAACCCCCCACAGTAACGTTAGCTAGCAGCACCATTAATTATAAAGCTCATAAACACGTAGCTCCTATTTCCACTGACACTATTCAGCTATACATTCTTTAAAAAACTAAATACAGTAACAACAAGCCTTAAAATAAATTATATGTAACTGTAAATCAGTTAATATGATTCAAAGCAGGAATTAAAGGAAATGCAATGTCTCCAATAAAAAACAAGAAAGTGTGTGTATCATTGATTGAAATTTAATACATTTTTATTAAGATAAAGTACATAATATGTTTGCAGTTACATATTAACATGGACATTGTCAGACATTTTTAATAAAAACAAGAAAAATATAAACAAAATTTACACCATTGCGTTACTTTTGACCCACCTGTGTGTTACTTTTGTCCCTACTTACGGTGTTGAAAATAACCATGTGCTACTTCTGTTTACATTGTTCACATTTGTACAAAATAGCACATCACTTGTTGATTACAACAAAATAAGTTTCTGTCAGTAACATTATCTTTTTAAATTATTTTTTTAATCTTTTTTAAGTGTTACTTTCATCCTGGTTCTTCCCTACAAATTGTATATATATGTTTATATTTTTGCAAAAATAAAACAGACACAATGTTCAACATTTTCCAACGTCTGAAATGATGATCCTGTAGCATTTATCACTACAGTAAAAATGTGCCTGTGTGTCTCTCAAACAAACAATTGGGAACCATTTAAGTCAAGAGTTGCCTCAAAAAGCGATGACCAAAAGAAAATATCTTGTCAGCCATCAGTCATCACTCTGCTTTGTCTTCAAACCTTTTTCAGTCCCCTGAACATTTAGAAATGTTGGTGGCAAAACAAACTAGACCCATTAACTATTTCAACATTGGAGGAGAGGCCGACCCAGAGGCCTGATGGGATTGCGGTTGGGTGGGGCAGCTGTATGACTGTGCAGGGGTTGAGGGCACGGAGAAGGCAGAGTCTGCTCAGCTGAGAGCAATGTCTCACCAAGGTATCAGAATTTCTTCATTAACGAAGGCACACAGACATCAGAGGGATGGGGTTGGGGTTTTTGGGCGGACGAGGGGGCGGTCTGCAAACACACCTCCCCGCCGCTGCGCTGACTCGCTGTTCCAGACTTGACGACTTGATTTTTTGGCAGCGGCCCCTCGTAAATCACCCGTTAGGCCTTGCACAATGTGACTCACCGTCATAATCATGCTGTTTGTGGAGGCCGCTTCGCCCTTCTCTTTTCTTCCATAAGGGTGCCTTATTCCTGGAAGTGGAAGAGGGATACGTGAGGGGACACCAGGACAAAGAGGCTGGCATCTGTCACATGATCGCTCATTGGATGAAAACACAAGTCTAATTTAAATTCCTGTCTTTCTTTCAGTAGCTAATGTATTTTGAGTTTGTGCCATTAATAAAATTCCAATTCTGTCAATCTAACAAATGGAAGATGTAGTTTTGGTGAGTTTACCCAACTAAAACCTACAACTACAGGCACGATTAGGACAGCCTGACCCAACCCAACATCTGCCTCTGTTGTTTATAGTCCTCCACACCTGGGTGCTGGGCACACTCTGTAAAGCGTATTTGGAACACACACTTCCAGGGGTGGAGAGGAGGCCGGCGTGCAAAGTCAAACTCTAATTGTCAATTAGCGAAGGCCAACAGAGGCCAAAGGTTGGGGTGTACAGAGCAGATCAGCCATGTTGGAGGACAAAGGCTTCAGTCAGCTCGAGGTCTTCAGATCAACACACAAAAACACACACGCACACATACACACACCATAACTCAGAGGCCAGAAATGGCCCTGGGCCCAGCAGGACCTGTTTACCGCTCCAGACTGAGCAAAGACCATCAGCAAACATCCTCCACCACCAAAGTCTGGACAAGTGCTCATAAACAGGCGCACCCACACACACACACACAATTCAAAGACTTTATTTTTGGCTTCTACTGTTTACTGGACACAATAAAGTAAGTTCTATGACTAATCGCTGATGAAAAATACTTGAAGGCTTTACTCTTCGTACTATATCTAGTTCAGATTGTAGACATACTAGTGTTACATACTCAGGATGGCCCAACGTGATTCACAAATACTGTCCCATATCAAACTCGTGTTTATTGTAGATTCATCCAGTAAATCATGTATTAGAAATATCTGAATGCCAAATGTGTTATTTCATTTAATTGAAGTGCATATCAAGGCAGGTTGCCAAACTAATAAAAATCAGTTGGATTAGTGTACATACAGAGTGTCAATACAGGGTGCCCCCTAATTATGCTTTTAGCCCTAAAAAGTACCCGGTCTTCTTTATCATCAGCTATACTGTCTTTTCTACTGCTGAGGGGATAGGACTCTGACCTTTGACCTTCCTGCTACTGCTGGCTTGTAATGTTGATAATCTTAAAAGCTTCAACTTAGATTTAATCATTGGCCACAGTCAAAGAGTGAAGCTAGGCATCTTTAAGATGAAAAGTTTATATTAAGAGTATCTTAATCTACATGTTATTCCATTGCCTATATACTTTTTTTTCAACCAGTCAAAAAGGAAGAATCAATGGAAGACCTCAATAGTAAAATGTAATGGTTTCTGGAAGAAATAAAGCAATAATTCAATGCTGCACAATCATTATTTTTATATTAAAAATTGGTCAAATGACTATGACAGTGGTCAGTAGTGACAAACCCACAGATAATTACCACCAACTCTACAGCTCTGTGGAGCCTTTTTGCTTATGTTAGTGCTTCTTTTTGCTATGCCAGCCCAGATGCTTTCAGTTATACTGTTTACTATATGTAACACATCTATAAATGAAAGCTAATGTTGCAATATAAGGTTTTATAAGATAATAATATGTCAATGCTGGATTTTCTGCCTCCAAGTGGCCAAAATAAATCTGTTAACGCAGCTTTAAAGTGCAAGCTCTGGTTCAGTGACTACTAAAAACTAGTGGTGGAAAATAACTCTAGTACTGCACTTAAGTTCTTTTTTGTGATTATTACCATACTTATTTATTATTGATTATTATTATTGATTATTACCGATTATAACCATGATTATTAAACTACATTTATTTGCCAGCTACAGTTCGCTCATTAATTGTGTTGCAAATTAAGATTTTACATAGAAAATATACAACAATACTTAAAATATGATGCATAGTTATGGATTAAACTACACAAGTAGATTAATAAACTCTACCATTACACATTAAGACATGGATGCTGGTAAAATATAATACATTTTAAAAAGAAAGACAGTATTCAGTGTCAGTTGGCTGATCAGAATATGCTCATAATCTCAAGTGGCACTGGTGTATTAACAGAAATCCATATGACATTTTAAAGCTCAAACAAAGACAGCTACTGTATTTACTTCAAACTAAGACTTGAATTCCTAAATTTGGAAAGGCAGTAAAGTTTAGGTTTCGGGAGATGTCAGTGTTTCATAAGAGGGGACCTTTGCTCTGCTCTTTTCGGCCCCTGCCAGCTGCAGGTCACATTGCTGCTTCATTACTGTTTGCCTGTGGCCCTGTGACCCTCCAGCCTTCATTTGCACCTCGGTGAGGACCACTCCATCACTGTTCTGGGACCCAACCTCTGTGGACCTGACACACACACAACACACCGCTGACATCATGAGTGCATGGCCAAGCCACTGGCGTCAGGTGAGCTGTGGGATGAAGCCGAATCAACCATGAAACGAAGTCATATTTGATCTCTATCAACCTTTTTTTTCTTCTACCATGTCAGCTGAGCTTATATATATTTATCATATATTTATATATATTTATTTAATTGAGTTTTTTGTGTTCCTTTATTATGTGGAACACATTTACTGATGATACAGTGTTTTAAACTGACAAACAATTGGTGATAATTTATATTTCATATGTGTACATGCACTTTTCATGATCACATATTTAATTATATATCTATTTGTATGCAGGATGTGATGTAAATAAATGGAATAAATGCAAAAAGGTTTGAATCATTGATCAAAATGTATGATCATGAGAAATGTGATTGTAAACCAAATGCGTAGTAGATTAATTTATCCCTTGTAGACCTTTGCTTCATTTGCATCTATCTTACCTATCTATATATATCTACATAATAATAATTATATCAATATAACACATGGTTTTGAGTCTTACACTGCAAATAGAAATGATGGGTAACTGACCTGACGTTGGTTTGTGTTCATTTTAAACCTGACTTGAGAAAAGCGGCAGCATAAAGGTTCATATCTCATTTGTTTTTCATTCTATCCCAGGTGTGAGCATTTTGGGTCCATATTCAGTACCTTTGACTCTCCTCGCACGCTGATCTGAATGTGTTCGCTGTATGTCGCACCACAACGCAGATTGTAACAAAAGGGTGCCAGGGTGATGGAAAAAGTATCCTGATGGAGATTTCTTAAACTGGACACTTCTCCATCACCTTCGTTTCATTTCAATTACGCGTCAAAGAAGCCGCGTTCACTTAGCATGGAGCTGTGCGGCATGTTATTTAAAGATGGCTCATATTGCGGGGGTTTGATGATTGAGGTCTGATGCTGGAGGGCAAAGTGAGAGTTACACCTGGAGACTAAACCCATGTTATTTTAGGGGGGCGTCTGCTGCACAACCCCTAATGTTGTTCTTCTTCATTAAACCACACTGGCCCTTGTTTGACCTTTGACCGTACAGATGATAGGACTCTATGGTCATTTTATGGTGATTTTTACTTTGTGTCAGGATGAAAATCACATTTATTGTAGCTTTTTAAAGCTGATAAACACATTCATGCAGTTTGTGCTGAGTTGGCATAAAACAGACAAAATGAAACATGTGTTTTGAGAAAACAAACATCTTTAATTTATTATTAAATGACATAAATAAAAACTCACAGTGAGTCCAAATACAAATAGATAGTTATGTACATGTGTTTTTTGCAGGGGGGGGGGGGGGGTGGGTGGGTGGTAGGTAGGGTGTGGTGGTGGGGGGGGGGGGGTCTTTAAACCAGACTAAACCCTGCCGGGACGCAGAAGGCACTCATGTCTCTCAAGTCCGAACGTGAAAGATTTTATATTGCTTGTATCAGAAAAAGGCACATTTTCCTATATGAGAAAACACTGGATGTTAATTTATTCTATTTACACACATATACACGTTGTGTTAGCAGAACCTCTTTTTTTCATCTTATATATTTAAGAATAACAAGAAAAATGTTGAGTTCGATTGGCTTGGTGTGGAGCCAGTTCTAGATGTGTACAGTTGAGAATTACTAAGAGCAAAGAGGAAGATCTGACCGTACAGCTACTCTAAGGCTTATTATTGTAGTGTAATAATGACAAGGATTGTCTTTCAAGTTGCACATCAGCTTTGACTCCAGCCGTACTTAACATATAATTCATATACAGACTCTGGAATGAATAAATCTACACTTTTTCAAGGACAGGGAGCCAAAAGGGGTGCAAGTCTTCCACATCATCCCCCATATGGTCTGTTCATGTCTTTAGTCCTGTGTCCTCTTCCCAAGTTGAACCTCCAGCTTCTCAGTAGCTCTGAGCCACGGGCGCCCAGGACGCAGTCAGCCTGGCGATGGAGCTCTCAAACTGGGCTTCCCCTACTCCGACCTCACTCAGGCTGGGGTCATACATGGAGGAAGGCGAGGAGACGGGCAGCGAAGAGGTCAGGCCTGTGTAGGAGGAACCCCTAAGGAACTGGGAGGTCAATCCACCGGGTATAGAGCCAGAGGCTGAGCCTGAAGGGGTGAGGGTGGTGCCAGCTACTGACCATAAACTGGGGTACTGACTGTGGATGAGAGAAACAAAACAAGTGGTTAATAATGTTTCTTGGTTGTATTTGATACTGTTTAGGTCAAAAAATGAAGTGGTGATGACCCATTTTGTCTAACAAAGAAGAAACATTTGAGCTCTTTCCAGTGAAGGACAGTGGGTATGACCAATGTAGGCATCAAGCCAGGAGGCCATCGTCTTGAACTAATAAACACACTCTCTTACACACACATAAAACTACAAAATTCAAAGAGTCTCACCTTGAATTGGATGTGGAGTTGGTGGTGTGGGACAGAGTGCCCATGCCTGTGGAGTTGGGGATCTGAAGTGCAGACCAGCTGTCATGAGTAGGCAGAGTCCCTGAAGTGTTGTCCATGTAGTTATCTGGAGGTGCAAACCAATAATTAATACCAATTCTCCATCATGAGTTGAAGTTATATATGTATATATATGTAGGGTCTGAGGAAGGTCTTACTCGTGCTGGAGGTGCGGTGGGGGTAGTGGCTGGGGTACGGGGTGGCTCTGTGGCTCCTTAGGCTGGAATAGCGCTCGCAGTAGGAGCCCGAGGAGTGGCCCGCTGTGCTGCTGAACTGAGGGGGGCTGCTGCTGGGGCAGATGGGACTCTGGCCCGGGAGGAACCAACCTCCAACTGTGGAATTTAACAAGCACGGTTGGGTCATACATCACATCACGGCACCCATTTTGAAAATAGAAAAAAACACATCCAGGATGATGTCAGATTCAGAAATGTAAGAGTACACTCACGTTGAGAGTAGCCAGACTGTTGGCTGTCGGCGCTGTGATCAGGGACTTCTTTATGATCGCTCCTGCAATCAATTACAATAACATTTAGATGCTATACTTTTAGTACACTGACTTCCTAACATGAGGAGTTAATGGTTTCCGATCATACCTTTCTTTGGCGTCCAGGAAGGCTTTAGCAAAAGGATTGTGCTTTATTTTCAGAGCAGTGATCTGTGAAGAGGATGGAGCTGTTAGTACTTCTTTACCAACACACACTCGCCTTATATATCGATCGATATCACTTAGAGGCTGTAATACAATTAGCACAACTGACCTCTTCGTTCTGATAAGCGGTGACGGCGATGAACTGCGTTTCAGGAAAAGACTGGCTGCTGATCATCTTCTGGATGCCTCCAACCTTCACGATGTGTATCCTCGGCTCGTATTTGTGCAGAGAATTCAGCATGATCTGTGAAAGAGAAATATAAATCAATATTATTATTTTGTTTATTTTTAAGAAGTAAACTTAGTCTAGTGTTTTTGTCAGATCAAGTGAAAATGTAGCAGTGAAGTGCCATTCTCTTGACACAAATAATCTACAGTATTTTGCCAAAATATTGAATAAAAAATACAATAAGTGGATGGAGTTTGGAAGAGTGCAGTTTGTAAAAAATCCTGTAGTTCATTATAATGTTAAAGAATACCAATTTAAGACTAAATGAATGTGTTTTCAGTTAAAAGGAGGCCTAATCCAAAGCTTCTGAAATAATAAAATAAAGGTTTCAGAAAATGTATTCATTCACATTTCTGTAATGAAGAGTTTTGAATTGATTCCTCACCTGTCCGCCTCCATTCAGCTTATTAGACAGTTTGACTTTGCTGAAGGAAACTGGCGCTTTCATCCAGTGCGCTCCGAAGTTAGGGGAGTCCGGGTGGATGTAGACGCAGCTGGGGCTCTGCGGCTCCGGTTTGCCTCCGGGAACCCATTCCCCGTTC
Organism: Scomber japonicus; assembly: GCF_027409825.1. Classification (NCBI taxonomy): domain Eukaryota; kingdom Metazoa; phylum Chordata; class Actinopteri; order Scombriformes; family Scombridae; genus Scomber; species Scomber japonicus. The sequence continues at coordinate 25,469,437 of NC_070592.1, read as the reverse complement.
ACGTATTTCCACCGGTTGTTGTCCGCGGCCACAAAATCCAGCAGCACCGAGTACATGGCGTTCGGGTCCAGGCCGCTGACGCTTGCCCTGAGCACCGGAAACATCCTCCTGGAAACAAGAAGTGTGGAGCTCATGAGATTTTTGTTTGAGGTGAGCTGTGAGTCCATCTTCTAAAACATTATCACACATCCTTCTTTTTCAGCTCAATCTTTGTTTGTAATTATTTAATTAAACCTTCAAAAGCCTCGAAGGCCTCAGGAGCAGAACTTTTGACAGCGCACCTGTGTATGTGTATGTGTGTGTGTGATTGTTTGTTAGCCACTGAAAACCTAAAAACCTATTCATGATTTTTATAATAAACAACATTTTTACAGATGAACATGTATCTCCACAGTGAAAACCCAGTGCGTAAAAAGTGCGTAAAATGCGCATTAAAGAACACCACCGCGGCCTCCACACAAGCTGCTGTTTTCAACCTACCTTCCCGTTTTGGTGACAATCATCTCGTTGGTTAACTCTTTAAACTTGTTCCATAAGTCCCCATCCTCCAGCGTCAGTTTAATATCCCTCTCGGACGCGTCTCCCTTCTCGCTGCCCTTCTGGAACTCGCTCTCCACGGCGCTGAGGAGATGCTCTAGGCGCTGGTCGGCGTTGGAAGAAGTCATAATTTCCCAAGTAGTATAAGAGAGAAGCTCTAAATCCAAGATTGACGAACTCTGAGGCTTGACAGTGAGATAAGGCCCGAGAGATACTGATTTGTAAACTCTGAGGCCTCATCATTTAAGGGCCCCCAGGGACCTCATGGGGATGCGGGGCGTGGTTTAGGCGCACACACCTCGCCTCTCTGACCGGGTTCAACGTCTCCAAACCACGCCCCCTACACCAGCATGCATCACTCTCTAGAATTGCACAGATTTTTAGAAAATGTAAGCAACTTTTACCTCCAACATTGAAATCTGTTTTCTTCAACCAAACTCCACTTAAAAAACTCACATTTTTACAGTTTTCATAAATATTCACAGATTTACTTTACTGTTGAAATCCTGCTAGGATTCAGTTTAGGAGTTATAGTTTGGTACCTGAAAATCTGTCATAGTCTGTAACATTGGGTCTACATATTCAAAGTTGTGCGTTCAGACAAAAGAAGGGAAGCGAGGGAAGAGAGCCGTGCCTTTGAACTCAGTTGTATATCTGCAAATACTGCTAATCTTTTGTTGTCTCAAATCCACATGGGAGAAGGCTCTATGTTTACTGAGCACAGGCCATTAGGACAGACTCTGTGTTCCTGTTGTGGCAAAGTGTGGACGGCCCACAAGTGATGCCAGGATTTGCATAATGGGCCTACATGACTCCCTCTGAGGGTCTCGTATTAAATATTTTAGGCAATTGGAGGCTGAGTGCTCGACAAAGTATGATTTTCTACTTCTTAAACAAGAACATCAATTTATTGAAGTTATGGAAAAGTTTCTCTGTGTGAAATAATTTATTGGTTACATTTTAGGATAGAGGGTGGGATTTTGAATTACTTTACTTATACTTACACTTCAATTTTCCATCTGACATAACATTACACATTTATTTAACACTCCTGCTTAACAAAAATAAAACAATTGTTATATTTTATTTCATTTATATGATGTAAAATATGCAATAAAATATTCTTCAGAAATGATTAAAAATATAAAATACAATAAAGGAAGAGAACATTCAAACCAAAGTAGTGATAATTACTTTGACTATTAATTAAAATTGATGAATTTATAAAATATGCAATAATAGAATAAAATAAGTACATTACCTCTGTGCACTGAACTTGTTCTTTATATTAAACTTTTCTGTGCTACATTACTCTGACAGAGATAGTTACTAAGTGCTTTACACAGAAGAACTGTGATGTTAAAATGATAGCATTTAATTATGGAGCAGTGTGTCAGCTGCCATTATACTGTTTGATACTGTGAGGACTGTGCTGATAATATTTCTGTACTTCTTCTTTGGTAAACTTTTCATCCATATTGACTGCTGTAATATTAAAAATGCTGCTTACACATTAATGCCTCAGTAATAAGATAATGATATAATAATCCACTAATATAATGCAAAGTTACTGCTTATATTATCTGTGTGTGTGTGTGTGTGTGTGTGTGTGTGTGTGTGTGTGTTAGATTCTATAAATGACTATTTCAAATATTAATATTGTACTTATTACTCCATTAAATGTATTTGGCAGCTATGGTTACTTTGCAGATTAAGACTTTACAATAATCCTATTGTGACTTTATAAAATATGCATGACTGTAGATGAAACTATCCAACAGTATATACAGTACATCAGTTAGCTCACCTTTGACCTGCTATAACATGAAATGCTGCTTACACATGCATTCATCAGTAATAACCTAATAATCCTCTAATGTAATGCTGTTGTATTTAGACCTAAGTAAAAGTTTGTAATTGAATATGTTACATAGTAGTTCTTGTAGAATTTATATGTTGCTACATTTTAAATATAAATATTGTATTTTTTACTCCATTAAACATATTTGGCAGTTATAGTTACTTTATTGATCAAGATTTTACAAATAATCTTATTATGATTTTATAGAATATGTAATTATACAGTATATCAATTAGGTCAACTTTGGCCTGCTACAACATAAAGTGCTGCTTACAGTACTAACAGTCCATGAATATTATAATAACAGTGATATAACTTACTATAAGTAGACTTTTGTTGCTTGTGTTTCTGTACTTTACATGACATCACTGCCCTGTTAAAACTATGTACTGTATCTAACTTTCTATGAGCTAAGAAAATCAGACCTGTTTCCATCTTTGTGGTAATGAACAGTTAAATAAGTAGAAGAACACTTCCTCCTGTAGTTTATCTGAGCAGTTTGTATCAGTCTGTAATGTATGAGTATTATTACCTGGTGATGTTGCTGCTTGTGCTTAACATAAATGATCTGAATATTTGCACCACTCTGTATTAATATTGAGCTCCCAGGCGTCACCTGACTTACAGTACTCAGTGTTTAAATTGGCCCCATTGATGCTGACAAAGGTTTTGTGTTTCTTGGCGTCGCCTCTGATTCCACTGTCTGTGATGTACTTGGAATTGAGTGAAGGCTTTGGAGCGTGACTCCGCTTTACTACACCACTTCCTCCAGTTCTACAGAGGCCATAAATGTAAAGGGGTTCTCTCACACCTTTCCATCCCGTATCATTCAGCGGCCCTCTTCCTTTTCCCTCCTGTGTGTGTGTGTGTGTGTGTGTTGTGTTTTTATTTTGGAGGCTGAGAGAAAAGAGACAGAGAGTGTTAAAAAGCGGCTGCATACAGGACATAACCCCCACCGACCAGGCCTGCAGGCTCTCAATACCCCCGACAGATAAAGTCCCACACACACACACACACACAACCACACACACACACACACACACACACACACACACACAGAGGAAACTGCTTCATATCTCTAAAATAAGACTGTACTCAGTGATCCAGTGGTGTGTGTAAATCAGGGATGAGTCGTCCGTAGCCGCAGCAACAAAACACTCTCCTGGCTGACCCTCAGCTGTGTGTTGTGTGGATGTCAGGTGTTGCCGGGGGGGCGAGAGCTACCAAAGCACCAAACATTAGGAAACATCTTCAGCACTTTTGACTGACAGGTGAAGTCCAAACCGAGGTAAAGAGGAGGAGCATCTTCGTCCCACGCGGTGAGCGAACGTCTGCTCTGAAATGGAACGTTTACTTTTAAAAAAAGAGAAAAAAAGCTACCTGAGGTTTCCCACAGCGTCTATCTTCACACACACACACACATAGATACACACTGTTGCCGGTCCAGCGAGCCGAGGGTTAACCGACGCAGTCCTTGCTCTGGCATCGGCACACACACACCTAGGTGAGAAATATTGCAGAGGTCTGGTGCTTCACAAAGGGACAGTTATAACGAGGCATATTTTCCAGGAGCACTTCGCTGGCCTAAATAAGTAAACACAGTGAGGCGGATGAGTCAGCCCTGGGAAGAAAAAACACTCACTCACACACACACACACACACACACACTCATAAAGTCATTTTTTGGAGAATTATGACATAAGGTGGTTACTGGACATCAACAAACAGTAACAGAAGCTCCAATCTTACTGATAGGTATAAATAATAACAAGATCTCAGAGAGGGAAGCAACACTACTCTCTAATGATGTGTGTGATATTAAACATCATACAGAACACAGCTGATTCACACACACTCTATAGAATGTGATGTATAGGAAACATGAGTGATGAACAAGTAGGGTTTCAGGGATAGTCACATATGTGATGTTCATTTATATTCATGATGCTCAATTCAGATTTTTGGTTTAGTTCTAGTTTGGTGACATGTTTTTATCACCTCTGACAAACCTCAAGATACCAACACAAGTTATGTTTTGATCAATTTATAGATTTATTATTGTGTTAAATTATAACTTCAGCTAGAGAACAGCTGGCATTGTTGAAATTTTTACATTTGGTAACTTCTGTAAACATCCAAAATAGCCTCCCCATGCCTCTCTGTGAGCTTGTGGAGTCATGTGGAGCATTTATATAGAGACTGTATGGAAAATGTTTTACCCTAGACCAGTGAGGAAGCATATATGACTAACTAACTAACTTCATTAAACCTTTATTTGCAATATAAAAATCAATGAAAAAAGTCACAAAAGCAGAAAAAGTCATGAAATGTCCTCCAATAACTCTGTAAGGTTGAAGTCTTTCAATGAGTGTCCTATAAAGGGTTAAACTCTAAACCTAGCTGTTCAGCCTGGCTGTTGATTAAGAATCATTTAGAATCTTTTTTATTATGTTATTTTATTATTATCATTTTTTTAACCTAGTTTTAGTCTATCTTATATCAAACTTTACCTCTTTTATTTCATTTTACTTATCATTCTTATTTTCATTAGTCTAATGCATTAGTCTCAGTTGGTTTCTTTTTCATTTTCTTTGTTTTAAAAAAAATTCCTTTTCTTTATGTTGTCACTTGTTCTGTTTTATTATCAGCTTGTCAGTCAGCTATGAACCACATTAACCTGTATGAAAGCTGCTATATAAATAAAGTTTGATTGATTGATTCTGGGTTTTTTTATATACATTCTGGAGGAGAAATACTGAAATCTTCATTTATTGTTGTCCAAAAAGTCATCAAAATGCTGGGAAAAGCTGAGTGTGTGTATATGAGTCACCCCCCCGCCCCCCCCCCCCCCCCCCCCCCCCCATACCCTCCATAAAAATGACTGCAACATGATTTCAGTGTTCCAGCTGGTAATGACTAGAGGACTGTGACTGCTGTCTATGTTGGGCAGGTTACTCCTGACAAAGACATGTGTAACGTCAGGAAGAAGAGATCAGAGTGTGTTAAACTGTGAACGTTAAAATATTCCTGTGTGTTTCTATGAAGTAAATCATTATTAAATCATTATAGGATTATAGACTATAGTGGAAGAACTACTGGTGTAAAATGATGCATTCATAAATCTTACTGAAGAATATTAAACATAAATAAAAATATATTAAAAACAGCAAACATTTGCAGTGTAAAAATGTATTATATTATTATTATATTATTTGATGATTATTATTATTTATGAGTGAGAAGCATTTTAATGTTGTAGCTTTTAAAACTAATAGCCTATATTATGGGTAGTTTAAAGTTTAATACTGTATTAATATCTTTTACATGTAAAGCTTGAGGAGTAAAAACATGCAGTAGTTTAAACTGGAAATACTCAAGTAAAATTATATTCAAGTAAATACTAGTTGAGTATTAATATTGATAAAGACTTGTTGTTGTAGTTTAATGTCACTCTATTATTAGAACTGTAGCATTGTTTGCAATTAAAGAGAGAAAAAAGCAACAAGTGAAAAAACACCATCCACTTCCTCAATATACCATAACACACACACACACGCACACACACACACACACACACACACACACACACACTGCCCCAGCACCTCCCTGATGTGGATTGAGCCCTGAGCTTCGTCTGTCACTTTTGCGTTTCCACTTCAAGTTCAGGAAATCTAAACTTTCCTCTTCTAATCACCCGTCCCTTTGAAAGGGATAAAAAGAATTAGTGAGGACAGTAATTGCCCCCCCCCCCCTCCTTGAGGCCCCCACCAGCCCTCATCTAGGTGCCCTACAGTAGACCTTGAGACCTTTGGCATGCTAATGATAGGAGGCTCAGCTTTGACACTGCCAGGGACTGCAGGAGGAGGAGGACAGCAGTGTCAACATCATCATTCATCTTTAAAGTGGAGAAAATACACTTTAAAAGCTTCTAAATGGGAGAACATGTGACTGTAGATGGGAGGAGAAGAGTGCTGGAGGTACAAACATGGCAGGATAATAACTCTGAAACATATCATTCACAGAAACAATATGAAACTTAAGAAATAAATGATAAATAGAAGAGAAAATATTCATTATATGAGAAATCTGTCCTCCCTTTTGGCCCATTGATGCTTATTATGAGATTATTAGAGATTAGCCGAATGTTTAGTCATTCATTTATACAGTGTAAGAGTAGAACTCTAGAGACATATGCTTCATTCAGATCTATAATAATAAGTAATGACGTATATCCAGAACAGTGTTTGAACAGGCCGATCATTAATGTTGAATTAGGACTAAAAGGTCATTCTTGACCTATGAAGCATTTTACTTATAGAATTTTAATAGTATTGTAGTTGTATTTGTTTTGTGTATTTGAATGTCCATGTTTCATACTGTATTTAATGTTTTCTTTGTGTTTTGACTCATATATTGTTAATGCAGTGGTGCTAAATGATTCTTCTTATGCAACTTTATACTTAACATTAATAATCAAATGCATTTACTTGACAGATTATTAGATCAAGATTTCACAAATAACACATATGATCCTCTTATGGAGTCCTGTCATAGAACAAACTAACCAACAGATTATAAAGCAGACAGAATGATATAGATAAACACTTTGTCATTTCACATAAAAATAAAATGAAACTTAGTTTAGCATTTCCATCCCAGCAGCATACATACAAATACAATATATATATATATATATATATATATTGTATATATATATATAAATATACGTGTGTATAAATTACAGTTAAATAAATATATGGATGTATAAATAGTAAGATGCAGCAGTAACATGTAATATATAACCATGGACATGAGTACTTTGACTTTTATTATGTAAGTACATTTTGTGACCAACACTTTTATTTTGGTAAAATTTTGAATGCAGATTTTGCGTTGTGATTTTACATTTTGTGTCTTTCATGTCAGTAAATGATCAGAATCCATCTACCACCGTTATGAATGTATCTGGACACGTGTGTTATGTGCATTTTATTAATATGAGAAAAAATACAGCAAACCAAAGAAAAAGCAACAAAACAAAACAAGACAATATTCTCTTTTTAATGTGAAGACTTTGCCTTTTTCTAGCTGTAAAGAGCAGCTGAACAATTAGCCAGAATGACTTGGAGCACATTTGTTTAATAAATGATTTTTCAATGTAAAAGATAGTGTGTTTTATATTTAAGGGACACATGCTGCTTACCTGCACTGATGAAAAATTACAATGTTGTAAATCCTCAAATTTGTACTGATTTCATAATTTAATCATTAAATATTATTTATACAAATGTTTTGTGATTGTTTATTATTTTAGAAGAAAAGCTGACAGACAGTGTGTGTGCTACAGTAATGCACTGCAAGTGTAGCAAAACAGTTCAGTATTGCTCTTACATTTTGATTCATAGAGATTACCTTCAATAATGTAACACAGAGACATATAAAGAAGGACAAGATCATCCTCATTTATTTAGGATATGCAGCTCAGAAGAGTTCAGACACATTTTCTTCTTCGCTGGTTTGTTTTTGCCTGTTTCCTCTTTTTTTTTTTCCTCCACAGAGATCAGCACTGCCTGATGTAAATATGAGCAGCTGAGGTCAGCAGACACCAGTGTGTGAGAAAACACAGTTAAATCTCCTCGCTGCAGCCCAGCTGTGTGCACATCACGCACCCACACACACATACACACACACACACACACACACACACACACACACACACATATTAAGAGCGGACCCTGTGGAGTGAGATCACACTTCGGCCTATCTCCTCCTGACGTGAAGAAGGATAGCTTTGGACTGTTCTGGGAAGCTGTGAAAGACATTAGCAAATATTAGCAGATATTAATCACCATTTTTGGGGGGCGATCATCATGACCAGGCCCCGCTGTCTGCTGGGGGAAGACTTTTTTGTTTTTTACTATAGTCTCAGTCTTTCCTCTCTCTGCTCTGACCTGGGTGGCTGAGTGTTTAATAGGAGGGCTGAATGGTGGTGGTGGTGGTGGTGGTGGGGGGAGGGGGTGAGGGGGGGGGGAGATCAAAAGGAGCGAGGCTAGTTTCCACTGACAAACAGTAAGTGTTAAAGACAGAGGATTAATGATAGGTGCAGCCAGGAACATTATTTACCCAGAGTCAGAGGACGTGTGACATCACCCTCCTCCCCCTCCACCTCCTCATCCTCATCCTCCTCCTCCTCCAGCGGCACTTCCTCTCTCTATAAATGCACAATTAAAATGAGATGTTCACACAACGCGGTGTCGCCTTCTAATGCATGACCAATGAGCTACCAGGATCACTTTCTTATCACCTTATGGATGATTCATATCAGCATCTTACATACAGCATGTAGGCCTCCTTTAACTGTCACCTGATGTCAGCTAGAAACAGCCTCAAATCTCACATATGAAGAGATTACAGGAATAAAAACCATCAGAATTAAAGGTTATGAACCAAAAAGTACTGCTCCTGCCACCTTTATATGCTCCTGTTGTGATTGCTGCCAGAATCTACGTTATGTTTCTTTTTTCCTAGTTTCTCTCATTTTTGCTAAAACATTTCAAAATAAAATAAAATAAGGAAAAAACTCTTCATCTAAATCCAGTAATAATAATAAAGAACATGTTTAGACCAAACCAGGAAAAAACACCAAAGTCATTATATCCTTTTTTTTTTAAAAACCCAAGAGTTATAAATGATAATTGAAAGTGTTTTCTGTGATGTCAAACATATGTTTATTATGTATATCAAATGTGTGTATTTGCACACTGGATCTATATATTCTTGTATGTGAGCCTCTCTCAAAAAAAACATCCATGACAAGTGGCTGCAAAAAGTCATCGCTTCATTTTTCAATCTTTTTTTTGTGATATATTTTTTATTTGTTTGTAAGCATCATTATAGTCATATAGGGGACATAAGGGAAAGTGAAACATCATCAATTTTTCCATCTTTGTCAGTTATGCCAGAGTGACAAAAAAAAACCTCTGAAACAACATCCATCATTAAAACCAACTTACCTCTAACTTTACTCAGTAGAATCAACTCTTAAAGGTTCAGTTCACTCAAACTACAAACATCTTCTCTCACTGCCATTAGTAAAATGCAGGTGTAAAGGGCTTTTAGGTTTTTATGTGTTAAGGTTTTGTTATATGTTACCAAGATTTCTGCCTTCCAGATTACAACGAAGGTAAGTGGATTCTTCTGTGCAGTCCAAACTCATTGAGAATTCTATATGAATTCAGCATTGTGACCTGCCAGTAGTTCCAGTGGAAACAGCTGACAGTGAGATGTGTGAGTCATGCAGAGACACTGCACACATCATTTTAAATTTCAATCATCATCATTGTTATGTGGCATGGAGAAAAATACACCCAGTTACATTATGTTGCTACTTTTCATTATGAGTAAATGGGCAAAATATGTCTTTTTGCACTTGACGTGAACTGACCCTTTAATCTGGGTGTTTTACCCATAAATCCCTTCTTTCCTACTATATCTCATGTCTCTCTCTCTCGTTTATATCAGCTCTGGTTATTTCCTGCTTTACAGGAAGGAAGGACCGCTGTCTGTGCACCTCTGTAGGCAGCGGTACCTCTACAGTTGTCCAGGGGCCTCAGAGTGAAGCCAGCGTCTGCCTGGAGAGTCTGGAGGCCAGGCAGAGCTATAGGAAGGGGGGAGCAGGGGGGGCCCCCGCTGCACCGTAAACTGGAGTGGGGTAAACAAAGGGGGCCGGGCTGCTTTAACTGCCTTCCCACGCCAGGCAGCAGCAGCAGCTGACTGGAAAGTGTTACCTGGAATATGCCGAGTCGCCCCCTCCTACAGACAGACAGCCAATCTGAATGCAGGCTCAGCGGCCCAGGTGTACAAACAGCAAACAGTGGGGCCACATCAAAGGATATCATTAAAAGACAATAGATGCAGACCCCACTACCCCCCTCCAACCCCCAAAAACCTTCTCCAAGTCCCTACCAGGGGTTTTAACCACAGCACAGAGACCTCTCAGCCGCTGCACTGCCCCCTTCTGTTCAGTATGGATTACAGCTCCAGCTTCACTCCATTTACAGCAAAAGCTCACATCATCATGTCAGATTTTTTTTTTTTTACATTTCCTGGAACATCAGTGTGTAAAATAAGTGTCACTGAAACTGTATGTAGAAATAGAATATATATATATGTCGTTTATTAATATGTTTATTAATATGAAAGGCCTGTACCTGTTTAAGTCTGATGTGTTAAAGACCAGAATCAAGTTCAGCTCATCATGTGACAACCAGTAGTAGATCAGTCAGTTTCTAAAGGGCCATATCACTTTATTTTTTTCTTCAAGTCACCTGATAATCCTTTAGCAACACATGCTACTACGTCTTAGTCAACTATATGCTGTTCTAGGCATCCATGAGGTATAAAAATCAATTATCAGACTCATCACATCACAGACAATACACTGGTTGTGTAATCCATCACAATGAACATCAATACTGCTTTTTTCTCTCTCAAAAAATAAAGACTCTCCTGATAGAATGGAAATCAGCCAACATGTTAAGTACAGCTGATTTGAACTCAAGCATTGTGCAAACACACTGGTCTGGTCCTTTAAATATGAAACATGGAACATGCTTTTATTGTCTTATTCATTTAGAACAGACTCTGTTTTATTTGCTTTTTATTATTTACTTTGATGTGACATACTATCATTTAGATGCTTTTATATAAAAAGCATGAAAAGTGTACAGATTCATGCACTTTTTCTTTTTTTTCAGTCTGGTGCCAGTAGATGGATTTTATTTTTCTTGCGTTGTTATATGTGAATAATGTCTTGTTTCTAACCTATAAGAAAAGCTACAATAAAATATTGTTCAGGCTGCACTTTAGATGCAGATTTTTAAAGCAATGATATATTTGTTGTCTTTCTTATTACTTTTTATTATGTTTGATTAATCCTATGGGGGGAAAAGGTTATTGATTCACAGTCAATAGCTTATGGTCCAGGTGAATGTTTAACATAATATGATGAATACAACATATTTGGATGCTGATTTTTATTTATTTTTTAATTTTTTAAATAAAAACAGATCAAACTTGTATATTTGCATGTATACAAATGTGTATCAGTTGCACAATCTTTTTTTTAATATGCATTTTTTTCCCCCATTTTTCTATACTTCAGAAAAGGTCTGGTTAAAACAAATTTGCATATGGTGTTTTTACAACTCTCAAATGTAAAAATGCCTTATTAACACTGAGCCCACCTTACATGAGCTCAGTGTTATCTAATCAATTCAAATCTAATTTATTGTCCAAATTTGTCACATAAAAGCAGAAATTCATCTTCAGCATAACATTCACCATCAGTTAATTCACATATTTTCTCCAGCTGTGCAGAGAGGTGCAGCTGTGCATTGTTATTGTTACACTTTCTCTTCTGAGCAGTCTGAATATATTTTCTAGTTTAAATATAAAAGTGGGCTATGCCATTTAAGGTGGATTCATCCTTCTCCACACTCCTGCTCATTAAGTGTGTGTCATTGAAGGACACTTTAGAGACAGCTCACAGTTTTTTGCAACAGTCAGCAGACATGAAATGTGGGAAGACATCATTGCTCATCCTTCTAAGAGGAAAAAAAACACGCACACACACACACATCTTAAAGCAGCACCCTAAAGGCCTTCACTGCACCGCGCTGCGCCGTTAAATGTGAGCGGCCTGGGAAAAGCCTATCTGGACTCCACAGACAGCAGCAGCCTCCAGCTTTGATGGGGAAGCCTCTTTGTAGTTGGCCTGGAGATGGCTTGTTAGTCAGTAAAAGTGAGGGCTAAATGGCTCCCTAACAGGAAGCAGTTTACACGGTGACGCTCAACCTGCCTGTGGCCCTCTATTGTCCCGAGCCCCATGTCCCACTTCATTACCATTTCCATAAGAAAGGAACAGTAATTGCCCCTTTTCTTCTGCTGTCCCTTCATCTTGGAGTGTCTCTTCTCTTTTTTTAACCCCCTTCCTTCTTCTCATTCCCTCTCTGTCAACTACAACCATCCTCTGAGGCTCTGAGAACTTCAAACCAGCTGCTACTTCATGGAAAATACTTCTATACATTGAATCTTCTTCATAACTCACAAGTAGAGATTATATTATAGATGTCCACCGTTAAAAGTAAATTCATGTGTTTGAATTAAGTAAACTGTGTAAATAAACATAAGAATAATGTTTTCAGTGTCTCCTCTAAAAGTACTGAGCAGGTCGAGCAGAGCAAGAGAGCAGTGTCTGTATTGGAGGTCCTGAGACTCTGCTGACCTTTGACCTGACCTCAGATAGAGGACATGTCTGCTTAGGTTCCCAACTCATCAATGCAGAGGATAAATCCCTCAGCACAACAAGTGAAAATGCCAAAAGTTTATAAACTGGACCTTTTACCATCTTTTACCATTTTTACCATATTTTACTCACTTTAGTTCATTCTGTAGTGTGTTTTTGTATTTCACACTCATTTCATTCGTTGTGTTCTCTCTATAATTCAGGGTTCTTATTTTAGTACATCTTGATGTTGCTAGAACACAAACGTTTGCTATTCAAACCACTCATGTTGAAAAAAAAAATCATATTTCTGATATAAAAACATTTTTAAAACAGGTCAAATGTGACCCGGGGACAACAGAAGGGATAAGTGAAAGATGAATATGTTTGTTATAAGCAAATGCTTCAGCCTACACCTTTTCGGTCAGAAACTGCTTCATTTATTAATTTATTCTTTTTGGTTTGTCACCATTTCTAAGGGAGATGGAGAAAACAAGGACCTATGATCATTTATTTAATTTATAAATGTGTATTTGAGCTTAATGATCGACATAAACCAAACTAAACTAAAACCTTAATTAAGTCTTACCAATATGTTTGAATGAGCCCATGAATACATTCTATACATTGTAATTGCTGCTGGAAACAGTAGTTTTCTATATATAGCCTACATTGTGTTTTTCTCTCTGTAGTTTTGTCTGTATAGTAAATCAATGAATAATTCATGTCATCTATGTGCTGTCATGTTGATGATTTGTATTTTTTGTTTTTGAGAATTCAGCACTCATCTATACACAATGGGAGTTCATGTTCAGTGCTCTGATTCATTATTATATGACAGGAAAATATTCAGCAAGACTTGTGGAAACATTAATGGTTCCTGTGGGGAAACAAACATCCAGCCAAGGAAATAGACAATGAATAATAATAATAATTAGTATACTAAGTAATATACACAACAGACGTTCTAAGCAATTATACATGGAAAATATGCATGAATAGCATTTCTTGAGTTGGATAAAAATCTGCAAATGCACCGGGAACTGAAGATAAATACACATCTGGGACAATAGAAACATGTCAAATTCAATATCAAAAACACCTGGAATCAACATTTGAAATTCATGGCTGAGAAGACACACACTCTCTCACACCGTGACCCATCATGGGCCTGCCTTCCCTCACTTTGAACTTCTAAGGTGACAACAGAATGAATCTATGCGGAGAGAACGATCGACAGCCTCTGTGTGTCAGTAATCCTATCAAGAGCAGCGTGGATACATGCAAAACAACCAAAGACAAACATGTTGTTTCACACACCAGCTTGGTAGGATACCTGGATCCTGCTGAGTCATACAGATTATATACTGGTTGGTTATATTTATATGTACTTTATCAGGTGGTATTAGTGCAGTTTAGGGCGATAGATTAAAAAAAAATTTTGGCTCCTCGGTTTCCTGAATCCCCACATGGGAAGGCCACAGGTAGTGCCGCTGTCAAGGGAAAGGGGAGGGCCACGTGACCCCCTCTGTGAGTTGAACTGTTTTAATCATGGCCCCATGTGGACCCCGACAAAAGAGCCAGGTCGGAATCACCGTCTGCTTCTTTGTTGCAGGGGGAGCCACCGAGGCTGGGACTGGGGCTACAGGCTCAGCCGCTGCTCACATCACCACAGCAGGCCTCCTGTTTATTTGCTTTGGGGATTGTTTTATCCCAGGTGACAGTAAAGGTAGCAGTTTCCCGGGATGATATATTGCACTGTAATCATTTTTTACCAGGCAGCCAGGAACTGCTGTCAGTGTCGCTGTGGGAGACATACACAGCTAACATGCTCTATAGCTGGAAAAGCCCTTCATTCTGTTACATACTGATGCTGCTGTGATGAAAAAATACAGTTTTATTTATGCATAAAGCACAAAATCAAAAACAACATATTGTATTTTTAAGCACCTATATAAAATATATGCTGATGTAATTCATTTTTAACAGTCTAAATTGTGCTTGTTGACATTGGCAGCATCATATATTACACTCAACCTGTATTTTATATAATCTGACAAATATTATTTATGTGTTTTGTTTATATTTATCTTGACTGTCTATTCATTACAATTACAGTAATATTCTTAGACCGTCATATCCTGTTATTATCCTGTGAAGTTAGTTAATAAATGTGGCAATAAGCCCACATAAAACAAATATAAATATTGAAACATATATAATTTTGGTTTTGAATAATTATTTTGGTATTGAATTTATTTGATTGACATAAAATTACTGGATTGTGTTAGCCATCTGTCAACCAAAAGTACCAAATATTTGCTGGCTTCTTTCTCATTATTTATATTGTTTTAAATTGATTAGCTTTGAGTTTCAGATTACTGGTTGAACAAAATAAGCAATACGAAGATTTCACTTTCAACTCTTGACAGTTGGTAGACTCAACAATTAACCAATTAATTGCAAAAAACTTGACATAAAAAGTGGCTTCTATTGATCATTAGGGACATATGATGGAGGGGGGCGGGGATGTACCATTTAGGAGGTAGTAGCAAATGTAATAATGTGCCTCAGTAATAGAGGCTTTAAAATTGCATTTCTATTATGTTGCGTTCTCGTTGTGCAGATTTTATTGTTTGTATCTTAATACAAATAAATATCAAACAAAGACAACAAACATTTAATTTCCATCTTTGCATCTTCATCTTTAAGTTTTACATCCATCATTATTGCTGTGAAAGGACTATGGACCATGAAGCCTCAGATCCAAGAAAGTCCCTGGTATTAGATGAGGTATGTATTAAAGAAAATCTAGAAAAACAATCTTTCATTATATTTAAAAACTGTTACCCTGGCAGAAACATTTTAAACCTGCACTGTTTAAATCCCTGATTCCTTTAAACTGTCTTTTTCTACCCTGCCTTTTGCTGGTATATTGCTGTGTTTCTTGGTGCTTTACCACCACCAACTGTCAATCAGTGAAATAGCATGGAACCTGGTTGATATGTGTGTTATCTGCTGCAAACACACAAGATTAAAACAAATGGGGAGCCCCAACGTAACAGCATTGTTCCACAGAACTACTAATGGTCAAAAAGTCTCTTGGGTACCTTTAAAGTACAAGGAAAAAGATTGAGGAGTTTTATTACTCAAGTCAGGTCAGATACTGAGGGAGCTTTAAAGTTAGTTCAGCTTTTTACATTTTAAGTATTGGCACATCTGTGGAAGCCCAATCCTCCTGAGTAAATTAAAAACATACAAAAATATAAGCATGATAAAAATAAATCCCATTTGTAGTACTTTGTTGTTTTACTTAGACTTTACTGTGTGAATCATGTGTATCATGCTTTCATCAATTTTTATTTAATTTTTCTGACAGAAATGGGTTTCCATACACATCATACATACATTCTGCATCTTATTTTTCCCAACTTTTCATTATGACGTTTACAATGTCACACAATTACACTGTAATATTAAAATTCAATCTTATTTATGTGAAAACTTACCACTGCAACTTCTGGTGATACATGCACCTGAGTAGCCACCCTCAGTCCAAGCTCTGGCACACTATTCTGCAGTATTCTCTTCATTATTCTTGTTGGTGAAGTGAAGTGGAGTATTTATTGATATCCATGGATCAATTTTGGAGCAAACATGCAAGCAAAATGCTTCCCAAACATCTTTTTAGATAGACAGACATACCTGCAGCATCTCCTCAGCGATGCTACACTATCAGCTAACTCTTGCGTTAGCTTGGAAGCTGACTAAAGCTGTTGAGCTAATGGCGAGAGGAAACACATCAACTGATACTGAAAAGCGCCTTCTAGCTCTGGAGAAAACAGCAAATCAATTAATGGAAGGCTTCAGGATGGCAGAGGTTGACACATACATCTACCTACCTACAGGATCACCTTGGTATCCAAGTGGATATCGTGCATGTCACATAATGACAGCGTCCCTAGTTTGAGTCCAGCAAGGGAATGTTGCAGGTCATTCCTCTCTCTCTCCTTGTTTCCAGTTGGTCTCTATGCCATGCACTATCAAATAAAGGCAAGAATGCCCAAAAATAAATATTAACAAAACACCTGAAAATATAGGCCTGTAGTAGAAGCTGGAAGGTATGATAGCAGTTAAGTTTATGGAGTCCTGGATTCTACAGCTCCTACAGCTAAACACCAAAGCAGGCCATTGGTAAAATACTTTTAATGTATTTACTTTAAGTATATATTGTTTCCATTTTTCTCTTCAGATGTTTAATGATTGCAATGCTGTTAATTGTAATGGACTAAGTGTCTCCAACAGACATAGATGCTATGATATTATATGTGATTGTGTGCAAGCATTTCTTCAAGTATATTACCTCCTAGAGTATACGTGTCATGTATCAGGGATTTAAGTAAAATGTTTAGTTCTTGTGGCCACTTTGTATTGTTAGATTTGTTTGTGTTGCATATTCAATGCATATATTCTAAATGTGGAGTCGATTGGAGTTTTAAAAAACTGCATTTTAACGGGGAACGTGTCGAAACACCAAGCAGATACACACCAACTGAAATGCCACGACAGTGACGACTAATTGCATCAACACCAGATAAATGATGCCATTCAGATGTGCCAGCTGATTAATATTGATCGCCAGGTCTTATAAATGGGAACAAGATCTAACCTAAATCTCCTGTCACTCCTCTGCTGCTTTTAAGAGACACAGCTGCCGACATTCTTTCAAGGTTTGGTGACGTTTTCATTGATCCTCGCAGTGATCTCTGGGCTAAATGGCCCCCTGGTGTTTATTACAGAGGAGGACAGAGAGAAAAACATCTGTACAAATGAGAGAGAAGACAAAAGGGAGGTCTGCTTAAGGCTCTGATGCAGCCAGAGAAAATACTTGTAAAAGTAAAGGTAGTTTTGAACAAAAATGACTGTCATTATGTTGTATTAGTGATGTGAGGTTATGCTTTCTGGTCCATAATACATGGTCACCCTCTGGTGGCCACAGTAGATACCACCATGCTCTATGTATTGGTAGATGTATTCTGAAGCATTACCTTTCCGTTTTACTGTGCATTGTGTTGGAAACAGTAATTCAATCTGCTCTGAATGTGAAACCCAAACAATATACAATGTGATTCCCTCCCTCTCCAATAGCATGCATAAGATTGATGAATAAGCCACAAATCATATAGAGAGGTGACAAAAATGCAAGTGTCTCCACAGTTTCACTTTTCTGGGCCTGCTTTGTTGCCATGAATATTACACTGTGAATCAAATTACACACACAGGGTTTGTGAATGATTGATATAATGCAACAGCATGCAGTAAAATGACTACAAGATGTTTTATTCATGAGGGGTTAGATAAACAATATAATCTTGGCTGCAACGTGAACACCCACAGACCAATGGATTCATGAGAATTGCAAACACATTATATTATTGTATAATCGTTCATTCTTAGTGTTATCGCTTGAAAATGTATAAATTTCCCCATTTGGGATATAATTTGAATTCTGATGTCAGCAGCAGGCAGAAAAAAAAAAGCTTTGAAGATTTGGATCTCAGGGAGAAACATTTTTAAACACATCTAATCGGGCTTTAAGGAATTTATATAAGTGAGCTTGCACTCATGTTGGACTTCATTCCTGCTCTGTGAATTGGACACTTTCATTTGCACCAGTGTCTTTCACTCTTCCCGAACCATGACAAACAGATGCATTAGCTCCCTAATTGCTGAGATTACCAATGAGATGCCTTATGAGTTACCGGGGTTGCCTCCTAGAAATGAAAGCCCCGGCCAATTTGCATGGGAGGTAATTGAATCGCCTGCAGTGAGGGAGAGAGGGGACGTGCTACGCATTACAGCCCAATTGGCTTCCCTGAGAGTGTGGCATGAAAAGCCATTTTCAAGCACTGAATGCCAAGGGTTGGCTCTCTCATTCATGTAGAGTCCACTTCTCGCAGCCTTTCCCATCCACTCTAGCGTTTCTCCAGGCTGGTTGATGGCTGTTGAATGGGTTGCGTTCAGGGGGCCCTCAGACTTATGGGGAAATGACCAATCACTTATTCATCTGGAAATCCTGAGAACGGTCACAGCAAAAAAAAAAAAGAGGAGAAGAAATGACAGTCTGTGGGAATGTGGAATAAGATTAACCAGAGCTGTATAATTCTCTAAGGCAAGGTTGAAAAATGCACTGGGACAGTGGTGAGATGTACATGTCATATGTTATCTACATGTGTAAATTGAATGTACTGATGAGGTGAATAGCCTTCACACAGCTACACACACACATCTACACACCTAGACTCTGTGGACATTTGTATGCTGTGTTAATGTGAATATAACACACTATTCTTATAAGAATCCCTATATGCAGCAAAGTAATTGGGTTTCTGAATGTCATTTATAGACATTTTGATACACTGAAATATTTTTCCTTTTTTCTTGCTGCAATATTTCATTACATTTGCATATTTTCATACAGACTATGTTTTGTTATCCTTTCACCTAACATTATAATACTGACATTGCAATAATGACATAACCCATTTATGTTTTTATTCATTAATTTGACTTAACATGTTACGTGTGTAGAAACCAAGCAGAATGTACCATGGCTTGAGGCTGAAAACAATGTAGAAGTACTGTAAAGTGCAATGCTATGGTACTCTTGGGACCATGTTGGAAATAAGAGTCTCTTGAATTATTTTGTCTCTGTGTCTGATAATCCAACAATCCAACAATCTTTTTTTTTCAAAGAGTCATTATGGTCTCAATTGGTAAATTCGATTCCTCCAATAGGTGTGTTGGTGGTCATTCAGAAAATTATTGCTCTGTTAATAAGATTTGAAGACCTTTAGTAAGATTTGATGGCTTCTGGATTTGTTAGCATAATTTAACTAGTAAGTAGGTGCACTCGATGTTCCCAGTAAGTATGTGGACATTCTCCCCACATACTTTACATCATTTTTTCAAGGTTTGGCCCAGTCCCTTAGTTCCTGTTTCTACCCCTTCAGCACTATGGCAGCAGTGAGTTCGTACAATCTTTTTATCACAGTGAGTTTGCCAGGAAAGTGAGGAAGACTCCTGGAAACCACTACACTTGGCCAAGAAATAGTCCTGCACATAATTCTACATTAAACAATAAATTGGAGTTTCTACACTTTGGTTTACCTTTGGAACCAAAGTGTTTCCAATCTTTGAGCTAAACTAAACATTTACTTGATCTCACTCAGTGGTGTGGAAGAAGTTGTCTGGCCCACATAGAACCCTGACCTCAGTCCCATCCAACGCATTTGGAATTAATTGAAATGGCAACTGCAAAAGCCATGTCTTATCACAGAACATCAGTGCCGGGCCTCACTCATGTTCCTGTGGCTTAATTTAAGCAAATACCCACAGCCAGCTAGGCTCCAGTCAACCTAGTCTCATGGAAATTGTCCAAGAAGACTGGAGACTGTTATAGCAGCAGATCAATGTCCTTCAAATGTTTTTTGAAGGATGTAATGTCCACATACTTTCAGTCACATTATCCCCATTAAACCCCATTTGCACTGTTATCATTATCATCATCTATTTTTATTTGCAGTATCCTGCACTGTCACAGTATTTTACATGGGGATCATTTACTCTATGTAGATGTGTCTATGACATGATCTAAAATGAAATAAAGGAAACCTATTATCTAGATGGCTTCAACGCAGTGGAAGTGATGTGACAGTAAAAATAATATTAATTTCCTCATACTCTACCCTGTATGTGTCATCCTGATTTCTGTCAGCATGGATGGACAACAGATAAAGCCTCTATCCTTCTCATTTGCCGTCTATGCATCTCTTTTATCATTAAAGACCACTGAAAACGAAACATACCCCACTCTTATTTATTTTTAGTCGTGGCCTCAAATGGGAATGAGGCCGATTACACTTCCAAGATTGACAATTTTATGCTGCCAAATTAAAAGAACCCTCTGAATTAGCGAGATAATTGCATGCAATCTCCCTTCAATGGGGCTGTCAGTGATTACTGGCTGCCTCGACCAACCCTATCAGTGGCAGGGGAGGGGAGTGTGCTGAAATGAAATGTCAATCATATTAGCATAAATGAGTAAATTAGTGCGAGTAGCTCATTGTCAGAGCGAATCAGTCCTGACGTGCCACCCTCCGACCCGCAGTGGGGACTGACAGTGTGAGGAAGGAGGGATGAAGAAGAAGAAAACAGGGAGAGAGAGGGAGGAGTAAGACAGACAAAGAAATTACATGTGAGCACATGGCGCTGACAGATATGAGATGTACAATTATTGTCTTCAACCGCCGAAGCACATCATTGTGGCAAAGAGCAGTCGACAATAATTTCTCTTCATCTGTTCTTGTGTTGGTTTGGTGGATGTTGGCTGCTGCAAGCTGCAGGCTGGGCTGCAGTCTTCATATTCATAAAAGCACTACTTAAGAAGAGGAGATTTTAGGAAGGTCTGAAGATGGCTTTTAGGTGCAGTTCCCCAATATTTGCTTAAGATTAGTTTCCTTTCTCTGGGGCCTCTCTGTTTCTCAAAGAGGAATTTCTCAAACAGGACCTGAAATCACAATGTAAACATGGATAAAGAGGGACTTTCCAATCTAACAGCAACCCAGACAACTTTCATGTAGGTTTAGAATACTGTTGAATTAATGATTGACTTAAATACGTTAGTCTGTGTATTTCTGCATTTTAACTAAATTCTTATTAAACGTGCAGTGTGTAGACTTTAGTGGCATATAGTAGAGCGGTCTTAGCAGAAATATTCATAAGTATGTTTCAATTAGTGTATAATAACCTGAAACTAATAATTTCTTCTGTTTTTATTATGTTAGAATAAGCCTTTTATATATACACAGGGAGCAGGTCCTCTTCCACAGAGCCAACCATGTTTCTACCGTAGGCCAGATTGGACACTGGCTCAAGAGAGGTCTTTTTGCATTTTTCACATGTTTCGCGGCCACCTTAGATCCTCCAACATGTTTGGAAAAGGGCAGGGGAGGGGTATTCATTTGGTTACAATATGCAACCTCACTGCTAGATGACACTAAAGTCTTCACACTGGACCTTTAAGAGACAGTTTTGCGCTCATCGGTTCATGAAGTATAAGACAGTAAAAACATGTAAAAGGCAGAAGGTATGTTACAATAATTTAAATTGTGTTTTTGCATTGCATCTGTTGGTTTTTTGGCCACTAGGGAGTAGTGGCAGGTAGAAATAATTTGAAATCAATAGTCACTCTTCTTTTACCTCTGTTTTGGTCTCCAAAAAGGGTAATAGTAGGCTCATATCTAATGCTCCACTATGCTTACCATCTAAATGTTTACTTAAATTTTTGTTTTTATCATTTGGTGCTAGACAGTTAGAATACAGTCAGTTTATCTGAGCGTTTTACTGAAATTAGCTACTTGTTGAAAAACTGTTGATGAGAAAATCAATAAATTTAAAAAAAAACATTGAAAAGGAGCTAAAATTCTTCATGGAACTGCAGAATTGTGCGATAATTTGCTGTGGGCTTGTCACTACCAGTCAGCCTTCACATGACATATATTCATTTGCTCCCTTGTTCATACAAAAATATTGATTAATGCTGCTTCAAATCTGCATTGATTAATTTTGGCCACTTAGGGGCAGCATAAACAAGCTGTTAAAACCCATATTTGATATATAATCACTTCAAAAAGTTGATGTGGTGAACAGTTGCTTCTATTCATTTGTCAGGCACCCTGATTTTAACTCTTTTTTGGTCTCCACCAACTCCTTAAGAAGATATCTGGCTCCTTAGCCGCTATATGCTGCTTTCTAATGTTGTCTGTGCTGTTAGGTGTGAGGCAGGTACAGTGTATAACTGGTTTAGCAGAACATCCATGCTAAAAACTTACTTACTTACTTAGTGTAAATGGTGAGTGCAGTTTGTGGACTGGAAAGTAGAAACAATATGCGAAAAGATGCTTTAACCCTCTATTGCATGAATTATTAATTGAACGTAATAAAAATGTTTTAATGTGTTTTTATTACTTAAAATGGCCTAAATAATGGAAATATTTGGATTTTTTATTTTTTTTTATTTTTAGGGGGGTAGTTGGTTATTTGTTGCCATATGGCAACAATGCGCATTCGTGGAAAGTATCAAAAAACCAACATTTTCTCTAAAAACATTATTTTACTGACACCAAGACTAAACAAATCCAACTTATACTTAGTGGAATATATCATACAATACTTATACAGTTAAATTAATTAAATTGCAACTGTTATTTGGAATATATGGTGATAATAACGTTGTAATACGATCATTACATACACCCATTATAAGACACGGGGACATCCTTTTCCTTATCAAAAACAATTCTTTTTGTCAATCTGATTCCATTTAATTATTTTTATTCTATATATTAATTTAATTTAGTCACCATCAACATGTTTTTCAAACAAATTTACATTATACGTGCCATTGTAACCCAGGTTCACCCCCTGTTTCAAACTACTAGCAGGCAGGTTGCGGTCTTGGATGAAGCACAGGAACAGGAACAGGGCACACTTGAAATAACTGCTCTCATCTAGGTTCAGACAACATAGTTCTCCTCATCAGTGCCCATTAGCTCATCCTCACTCTCCTCTGGTTGAAAACCTAACTTTGCCCTGATTTGCATGTTCTATGGATGACGGCAGCTATGTAAACTGACTATACTGTCAAAAAATAGCACAAAATGCTGATTATAGGTCCAATTTTCATACTATCTGGGGTATATGTCACAGTGTATTTGCCACTTGTAAAGGATTTAAGATAAATTATCTTCTAAGAAGAAAATACTTTAGGCCCTTTGACTACAAATGTGCACAAAAGTAGACCAACATATAATTTGGGTGGGATATTGCAGTTCCGTCTGGTAAAACTATGATTTCCAGTGGTGTCATTTATAAAGCAGATAATACATTACAGTTACAAAATGTCTGAAATGACAAACTACACATGAAAATGTTATTATTTTCCTTATAAATGTAATCAAATGTTGTAAACTTAGTCTCAGAGTAGTCTAGTCCTATGTAAGTCAATTACAGTCCAATCAGTTGAATGCACACAAATCACATCTATATTCGCATATTGTTGCCATATGGCAACAAATTAATTTTACAATTTTACAAAAAACTTATCAGATCTAAATTGGTTCTAATGATGAAAATTCATAGTTAACTTGTCCCAGAAAGTATTTAAAATTTTTTCTTGAAGGTATTTTGCCTAAATATTGAACAATTAGCCAACTTTGGGCACCCTCAAATCATGACATTCTCAGTGCCCATGACCATGGATAAAGAAGGCGCAAACAGCATATCCTGCTAGTGTGACGTGATCAATCATTTGTTATATCAAACTAAAAGACCTTCCTTTTCATAATAAAACAGTAAAATATGGATTTTATATTAATGCCTTTTAGTAAAATCGAGATAAAGCAATTGTTGCCATATGGCAACGCCATGCAATAGAGGGTTAATGGATCTGTGTCAAGAGGACTGTTTATCTATAGGTATACTCCAGTGATCTTCTTCCACTCTTCCCTAAAGTTGGGATTCTCAAGAGAGGCCTTATTAGACCTTCTCTGCCTGGTAAATGAAAATATCTTTTAAAGTGCACACCAACAGTTTGCAATTCAAAGTTTTACAAAATACAGCTTAATAGTCCAAGAGGTTGTGTGTTTTTGGTTCCTGATTTAGAAAATCTCTAATGTATATCCTCGAACTACTATCTATCACTCTTATTCCAACTTTACTACACACTCTCTCATTCTCTCTTTCTCACACAGACACAGGCACGCACTCACTCACTCACAACCCCTTCCTTCACAATTTCCCACAAGCACTGGGAACCGAGTGTAAATCAAGGCTAAATTCCTCCAGTTCGACAATTCATTTGTCCACAGGCTTGTTAGGCAGGAAGAAGGAGGAGAGTGAGCGTGTGTCAATAAATCATCTGACGCCTGGCTATATTTATGCCCACAGCAATGAGTTTAACAAGGAGAGCAGTCCTTGAAGTAATATCCTAAGTGGCACTTCATCCCTGTCTCCTTCTCCTATACCCCCCCCCCCCACCACCACCACCACCACGCTCTATCCCACACCCCTTTTCTCCCCCCTCATTTTACCACCCCCCATCCTTTCCTCCTCATCCCTCAGAAGGCTTCTGATTGTGAAGTGGCAGAAGATGCTCGAGCAGCGCATTGACGGACAGAGAGAAGACACCCGCTGCCGTCTCTCGGCTAAAATTATCCCATGAGCCAGAGATTTGGAGAACTTCATTTCCTTGTTCATAATTAAACTCCTCAACCTTAATCTGACCCAGTCATTCTCCTGCTGGAGCCGAGCTGGGGCTTCCTGCAGCGCTTATTGAGCCCTACTTATTACAGGGATCAGAATCCATCCTCCACTTCAGCTGCCAAGTGTGGGTCACCCTATTCAATTATTTTTTGCCATTCATCGCATGAGAGATGATAGATCCTGGAGATCCTTGCTTTCACATACTGGTGAGCGAGTAAGGTCCGGGTTCAGAGGAGGTGACTGAGATTTCTATGAGAGGTTTAACTCTTGACAAAGTCTCCACTGTGCACAATATTACTGCACAACCCAAGTCCATGCATAGTATAATTACAGAAAAAAACAAACCCAAGCATTTTCCATGTCTTATCTTGCACTATGCCTGTTACACCACTAGGTGGCAGTCCTGAACCAGCCCTCTGCTACACTCTCATTCTTTCCCACACTCATCCACCCACTGCTGCTTTAATTACTGGCATGAAAGAGGGAGCTGTTTGTTCTGTTCGCTCCTCATAGGCGATGATCATTCCTCAGATTGAGATAGACGCTCTTGTTTTGTTGTAAAAGCAGTTTCCAAATCAAGAATAGCTTGGCTTAATTTGAAAAAAATAAATAAAAAAAGCTTATTGCAGTAAATCAACACTGAAAATAGCAGCTATTCCTTTTCTCCTGACCCTTTTTGCCAATTATAGTTTCCCTCAAAGCCATTTTATTATAAAAAATGTTGAAAAATTAGGAAATCAAACAGATCTCTGCAGGTTTTTCCCCATTTGAATACAACAGCTCTCGATTAGCTTCCCACACTTGAAGAGGGACAGCGCATTGGTCAGTGTTAATTTAGCAGGTGAAGCAAAGGTGTCATAATCAGTGCATTGGGTTGGCTGCTGCCGCAACACCTTATGACCTGTATGAGCACCAGACACCATCTGAGACGAAAGGGAGCGTGCAGGTTATCAGGCACTTTCACCGGCTGTGACAGAGAGATAGCCTGGAAGTGTGTCTGACACACTGGCAGTATTAGTAGATTTGTCAGTGTCAGGCCCAGGTCCCTCAACATTGGTTTAATATCACTGGGACAAAAAAGTGAAAAACAAAAAAAAAAGTGTGATCCATCCAAGTTAAGCCTACAAACTGTGTGGGAAGTGAAACAAAGGTGGTAACAGCAGCCAGATGATCAGCTCTGTCTCCATTGTTGCTGCGGCCTTTATGAAGCTGATTTAGTGTGAGCCCAGAAGTGTGTCTTGTGCTCAGCTACATGATTTGAGCCGGGGTGGAGAATGGGATACAAGCTTCGTTCCATACAAAAAAGGCCCCCGTGCTCGGGTCGCCACGGTGAGCCTCTGACCTCTCTCTCTCAATGGGTATTGTGTTGCCCCTGTGGATTGGAGGGTAAAAAAAAATCCATATAGGTTTAACAGGCATAGAGCAGGAAGGATAAAGCTGGGAGACACTGGAAGGAAAGGTTGTCATCTGAGCCAAAGGGCCTTGCCCTCAGCGTGCTGTGGGTCAAGGGCAGTGGGGTAATCTGCAGGCGAAGAGGTCACCGGCATGCAGACAGGCAGGGGGGTTGAGGCCCACTCACCTGAATCAGTTTCAACTCGTCTTGAAGCTAAATAGTTTGAATTTTTCATCTAAATATCTCAGTTTTATAGCATCCTCTTGTTCTAAAATAGCCAAAAGCAAAGAATACCCAGCATTCAGTACAAAACAGCCCAGACAAGGGGATTAGTATGCTATGACCTGCTTTACAACCAACAAAAACAATAGCCTCTCCTTTGTTTTTCATTCATCCCCTCTCTAATTGAGATCTGTCTTCTTAAAGTTTCGTGCATCCCACCTTCATCTTTTAGCATATGCGTGAGCTTTAACCATGTGACTAAGCAAAGCTCTCAGAGTGCATGCATGTCACCGTACTCTCAAATGTAACCTACTTTTTTTTTTTGGTTACTCCGGCCTAAAAAAATCAATCTACGGCTGAATTCCAGGATTAGGCCCTGTGTCAAATTAATTCAGTTTTACCGGGCTATGGAACAGATGGCTGTTTCATTCAAGACTCTGGGTAGTTTTGTTGCCGGGCAATCTCCAGCCCAAACCAAATCAAGGACCATAAACTGTCACTTAGGGGCAGTGGAGTCTGGTTTTGCACGCAATCTAACTGTGAAAGCATCAGTCATCTCGCGGCTACATCACCATACTTGGGAACCTGGAAAACCAGAAATTAATTGATGGTTGAGATGCAAAGCTGATAAGGTGCTGCTTCTTTTCACGCAGCTCTCAGGAATAAACCACAAAAGTAATGCGATAATAAATTTGGGGTCACATGCAGAGATAGCAACACAGCTAGTTGTAGAATCATTTTAGTGATGGGAGATAAAATACATGACAACAGCGATGCAAGCACACATTTGAGTGGCACAGATGCACTTTAAGGTCCCTGCAGTGCCATGACAGAAATATTATGAAGTGTTATAGCCTCACTATAAGTTTATCTGCTATATCCAGGATCACCAAAACTGATCAGACTAATCAGGATTAAATGATTTAAGCAAGAAATAGATGCAGTTTCAGTTTACATATCAGTTGAAGGACATCTTGACTTTGTCAAATATAGGATTGGAAATATACATTTTATTCCACTGTACCATATTTAGCCCAATCATTACAAAGGTATTTTATTATTTAAAGATAGCCCTGTTACCAAATTGATATTTATTCATTTGATGTTCTCTGCAGTTACTCATTTGATGTGTTAGCACTTACAATTGACAATGAGGAATGAATCATTTTGTGTGTGTGCAGTTTTGTTGCTTGAATTGATATTTTCTCTACTCTGATATGTGTGAGTCATTAGTTTATTATGTGATTACAGTGTTCATTATACCCAGTAAACTTGATGCATGCGCTATAATAGAATATGAACTCCAATGTGGGTGCTGTGGGCCTGCTTGTTTTATAGGGCTTTTCCACTCTTCTCTCTCTCTCTCCTTTTTGCCTCCGTGTCTCTCTGCCTCGCTCACTCATTGAGTGAAGGCGGGAGTTTACAGGAACAGCAGGCAGGCAGGGCCTTGTCACACCGCGGAACAACACAGGAATGTATTGTATGCGTTAGAAAGACAGGGCAGCTGGGGCAAAATAGTACCCCAAGTTACCTAAACCTGGTTTCTAGACATTAAAACGTATTACATTTACTATCCCGTGAAATGACGATCAAAATAAACTATTGCAGTTTATTTTGCGTGACGCACCGGGAGAATACTTTATCGTTTTTGTGCTGTAAAACAAGAGTCACATACACGCACACACAAGTGAGCCGCGGAGGAATCCTTAAGGTTGCCAGTGAGTGCTGCGGCGCTGAAAGCACACACAGTAAATTGAGGCTCCGGTTGAGGGGAAAACACGGACCGGAGTTTGATTTTAATCTTAAGCAGAAACACGTTTTAAAAGTAGAAAAATGAAGCAGGAAAGTGTAATAGCGTTCCACATTGTTTAAAAAATATTGCATAGCAAAATGTGAGTGTGGTATCTGTCATATTTTGACTCTTTTTGGACGTTTTTAACCTCTGCTTGCTAATGAAGTGCCTGTGTATTGGAGGGAACGGTTGCTGTACTATGACCTCTATCTAGACATGACAGTCTCTGGCTCAACTGAGAGAGCGCCAGACAGCAGCTACACAGTGAGTGCAACTGGTTATACTGGTGGTCGGCAAACTGGGACATCCTTGTGTCAAGAATAGCCCTGAAGGGCAGTTAGTATGTCCACAAAATGTCCTACAGTAAACAAAATGGCTAGGTTTCTTATCTGGATTCAACCTGTAATGCATGTAGCCTCTGCACCATTATAAACCAGGACAGACATGTTGGAGATGTGAAGAAGGTAGCTTAAGGTTAGCTTCCACGCAGTCTATAAACTTTATACTTAGTTTCTTTTCAACTATACATTACCATATGCTGTTAACACTTATGCCTATCCAAAAAATAGTCATATCAGATAGCTAATTGTTAGCTCTAATGTGAATAAATAGCCTACATAGTTAAATTTATGTTGTACTTTCATATTTCCATATGAAAGTATACTCTTGTGTGTTTTTTTTTTTTTTTTTTGGGGGGGGGGGGGGTTAAAATCTGAAAAATCACTGTTAATATTTTATTTATGTATTTATTTTTTACTTTGAAGTCACTCTAGACGCAACTTGTGTATTTCAATAACTCTCCTTTGTCTTACATTCTCTTTGTTCCATTATGATGGTGTAGCATGCCCACTTTCATACAAGTTCAACCTCATTAAGGACGTTATGGATAAAGTGTGGACGTCATGGAGAAGTTCATACGTCTGCTTGAGCTGCTCAAGGAGGTTCAACCAGAGTCAGCTTGGTTAAAGAGTATGTTGAAGGCCAGGTCTGTGTGACCACAGACATGTTTAGATCTACAGTATCTAGACGGCGGCCCTCATGCTGTACAATCTCTACAGACTGTCTGCCCTGGAATGCCGCCACTGACAGCGATTCTACCCTGGAACAACAGGGAATTATTTGGAAAGGGTGGCAAAATCAACACACCGTCTGTTGATTATCCCCCTGCTATTCTGGGTCCTTTGGCTCTGTTGTGTGTTCAAAGCATCAAAGACCCGTCGGAGATGTCGACCTAAAGGGAGACGATGCGCAGTTTAATCAAACATTTGGGTGCCTCTGTGTTCGGTGTCATGTGCCACCGTTTCAAAGATATGACATATTAAGGAAAAAACAATGGGGGGAAGAAATGAGCCCCTTTGAGCGTACAGCCTTCAAACCTATGCCAATGTGCCCATTCCCACTTTTTTTTTAAGATACAGGAATCTACATTGAGAAGTCACCAAGAACATTTTTGGTCCAATTAGCAGACTTTCCTCCTATACCTTACCCCTGAAACGACTCTTCTGTGATGCTGCAGTCAAACCCCCCCCCCCCCCAGAGATTTTCATTCATATTATTTTCTAGATTGCATTGTTATCAAGTGTCATATGTACACAGCATCTTACATGACATTTGATAAAGGACGTGGAGGAACTGTTGGCGTTGTCCTCACACCAATGTTTTGATTTTGACTCCATCACTCAGCGTATTTGTTATTGGGACTGTATGCCTCTGCCTGGCCTGATAATACCCTTTCTCTACCCAGGCCCTTTCTTGACTGTCACGTCTGGTTGACACAAAGTGCTGCCACACGGATGGGGGTTCACCCCTCCCTTGAAAGCCCAGCTGTCAGTGGTTACATAATAGCAGAGCCTTGTTGGGCTCGCCGGACGGCTTTGTGCGCCTGTCACTGAATGTGATTGTGGGTAAGATTAAGCGGCGGGTGAGAAGCCACAGTTAAGGGGTTCCTACCTGGTCTCCAGCAGAGACGACAGAACAAACAGAATCAGAGGTTTGGAGAGCGCTTTAATGTGGCTCGGCAAGAACCGTATACTCCCTTTTCACACCACACATTGTGTTGATGAACAGTGTTTCTTGCTTACATGCTTGATGTTTTATGTATTGCCTAAGTAAAGACCTCCAAGGGAGAAGCTCAGTTGCATGGGCCAATGGCCAATGATGTGAGTATCCAGTAGTGATATATTTGAATAAATGGCATTAAGCAAATGCTATTTTTTACATGTGATTTAGTGATTTAAAACTGTCATGTAATTCCTCTGCACGGATTCCAAAACCAAAGGCTGTGCTGAATTTCTAGCCCACAGCTACAATCAATAACTGCTTATGAAATATCATGTAATGTAATGAATTCATCCAAAAGAAAGAAAAAAATAGCAGACTGGGGAAAAAAAGAGACACATTCAAACCCAATAGCTATAGAGCCAAGACAAGGACACGCACGTGATGCCACTAAACATGGTTTAATAATAACTGTGTTATTGAGCTTGAAACCATAAAAATCATGGGTAGTGGGTGGTGTTAGGGGTAATAGATGGGGGGTTTAGGTAGGGAGGGGGGCTGCCAATTTATTGTAGAGGGTCCTGATTTCCCTGGGGCTTGTGTTGTTAATTCAGTGTATTATTGCACTGTTTACCCAAAGAGGGGGCAGGAGCTGCTGCTTCAGTACCGTCACTCACCAGAGAGACGGTCCAGTCTGCTCAGCCCAGGACAGCGATGTCTTAGACCGGGCTTAGAAATCCTTTCCAAAATCTCCTCTGAGTGGTCCATCAACAGGGCTGACAGGCATCCTTTTGGGCTGCTGGAAGCAACTGTCGCTCTGCTTCCTCCTCTCCGTCACCCTCTTCCTGCCAGTCCAGACCAGCTTTTTCCTCTCTCCACCCCTGCTTATATCAGGGAGCCAAGCCTTACATTAAATCTGTGTTTCTGCATAACCGGCCTTGTATGTTTTTTTTTCTTTATTTTTTTTTCCTCAGTCTGCTGGGCCCTCTTCTGTCTCTCACTTGCAATGGAAATAGCGCACGCCGAGCCTCATAGCGCCTCACTATTAGCACTTTCTGCACACAACCTGAATTCTTCCAACACAACAGCAAATAAACAGTGTTGCAAAGAGAGTGAGAGGGGGGTGGGAGGTACTGTGTACAGCACGACAGTACCATTTAAAACTGTGGCTATGGAAACCCCTCTTTCTTACCCCTTAATATGTGTTTACATTGGTGCGGGTTTGACTAACAGATACAGGCACATTGGGGGGGAAGCGTCTCTTTTAAAATGCATTGTCTTCAGCACCTCCTCCCTCTCTTAAAATAGGCCTCACTGGCAGGTTCAAACGAGCCAGAATCAATTACTTTAGTTATATTTTGCCCTTCTCTCGCTACTGTGTTGATTTGTACAGTTGCAGGACAGAAATTGCTCTCCTTGGTGCCTGAAATTAAACATTGCTCCTGTCCCTGACTCTGTTCCTAGAGCCTTCACGTCGTCTTCTTTTTTTTTTTTATTGTAACAGTCTCAGTGAGGATTGCGTATGTGGCGCCTGCTGCTATCAAACGAGGGATATCGAAATCTCTTGGAGAGGCATTCAGCCAAATCCTCCAGTAAGCAGGTTCATGGTAAAGACACTGTCACTCTGGGTTTATAATTGAGGAGATACTGCGCATTTAATTTAGTTTCCCTCACCTGTTTTCCTGCAGTTGTGAGTATAAAGTACAGTAACAATATATTAAAGGACCCTTTTTTTCAGGTGCTGATGCTGTGAATCTATATGATGAAAGTTGTCATTCTTTATTGATTTTTCTTATTGAAATCCAACCCAAAGAGACAGCTGATGTTAAAGGGGGCTACAACTCAAATGGGATATGTCCACAACATTTCACACCTTTGATGTACCTTTATGTATTGATCCTCATTCTTGCACCTCTCATCTCACGCAGGGGCTGAAAGCTTTTTAATGAATCACTTTCCGTTTGTAATGCTTCTGTAACCTAATGCTAAGTTGTGTTTGGGCCAGTTGTCTGGAGGAGACAAGCCATACTACAGAGACACATGCCAAACAAAACCCTTGGTTGGCACTATGATGTGGGCATCATGCCTTTGCCAGCCTTCACTCTGTAGGGCCTGTGCCAACCTTTTATAAATGCCCTATTTGGCAAGAGCTGTGCCCAGCAGTGTCTCTTAAGGTTTTGGTTCAAATACCCTCTTCAAATATGAACCTGATCCAAATCCTAAATGATCCAAATGATGCGTTCCAAATTGTAAGCTCTCATATCATGTTCAGAGGAAACCGTGGATTATGTTTTATCAACTCGACTGGCAACAGATGGAGAAAAACTGGAAAGTCATATGCGCCGCTTCGTTTTACTTTATTGTCACACATTATAGTAGATTGTGTTCGTTAATCTCGGCATCCTCCTCTCTCAGCACGCATGGAGAGAAAAAGGTGGCAGCTGCACTAAACGGCAGTTCTCATGGTTTGTTTTCTTGGTATTCAGGCGTTGGAGGTGTGTCAGCCAGAATTACGGCAAAAGAGCAATTACAGCTGAATGTCCTCTCTTTCATCAGCATTTCAATGCAAAGATTTGAGGTTCCACCCCCCAGCCAGAACCACCCCTATCTTTACCTCGTCCCCACCAGCCTTCAGGCCAATAATCAACCCCAAAGAAAGAACTCAAAAGCCTTGTAGGTTGCTATCTCACAGCCTCCCCGCAGAGTCGAGATAAAGTTTTGTTTTCACAGTTGACTGGTGTATGGTGGGGGACCACCTTCACCCCCTATCTACTATCTTAGCATAGATGCAAAAGGTCATTAATGATGTTTGCAACCCCACACAGTGACAGGGCCCCTGCCTCGTATTGGTGCCATTAGTCAATCCGTAGAGCCTTCCCATCAAACCCATTCTCCCATGATGTTATCAACTTGCAAAGATTATGTTTATATGCCAAAAGTTTGTTCCCATTTTATCCCCTGAACAGTCTGTTTGTGTTTATCTCCCACCAAACTGAACCCTCTCGCTTGTTTCCACATCGGCTCCATCGGCTCTCTCCCATCAAACTGCTATGCTAATATATTCCCCCTTTTTTTCCTTTTTTCAATTTTGCTTCATCGTTGCCCTTTGTAAGTTAAGGCACTCATGCTTGAAACAGCACAAACATCAGCCCCCATAAGAGGGAAGAGTTCAGGCACAACAAAAGGCACATCTGTAAACAATAGGCTAAAAGAGTGGGACAAGAAAATGATTCAGCTGGTAACAGCAGAAATACATCCAATTTCAATATATGAGAAGATTGGTCTCTTGAGAATCTGAGGGCCTAGGGAGTGAATTACATCAGCCATTTTTCAATATAATGCCTTGTATCAACACACTGATATTACACACAGAAAATGGTTTCTCCATAAAATGCTCCTTTGGTTTCTCCATAGACTCTATTTTCTGTGCTTGCCATTCTTTTTTTTTCTCCACACCCATTCATTCACATCTAATTCATCTTCTCAGCCTGCCACAGTTCATATTGATATATACTCAGGGGCTGTTCTGTAACAGGTAACTTAATCACTCCGTCTTCAACATGTCAATTTCATCCATCTCTCTACCAGTCCGCTCTGCTGTTCATCATGTGTGCATTACTGTTAGCTATTTCACCTCAAAACAAACACAAGTCCCTCGACTGCTGCCATTGATTGCAAACCTATGGCTTCTGAATCAGTCATTTAAACATGCACAGTTGGTTCAATTATAGTTTGAAATATTCATAGCCTTGTCTGTCTTTCTATTTTGTAATCTACAGGCGCCAAAAGGGTTGCTCCACTAACATCAAATACAGATTTTATTCTTATTTTCACATAATCATTCTAATTATATTAACAAATGATTTGGTTAATTTTCAAAACTGTAATAACTGTTTGTAATGTTTCATGATGTGGATAGATAGTCAATGGAGACCTAAGGTGTACAAAATTTGAATTTAAAAAATAAAGAATTACCTAATATCACTATAACATCACCATTACATTTTTAAAATTTCCATGACATTTTAAAAACTCATCTTACTATTGGGAAACATTACTGTGGGTCATTTTTATTTCATTCCACCAGTATTTTTTTCTAGGACTATATGGCTGTTGTTTTGGTGTGAATGAACAGACAGACAATCACGGATCTGCTCTGCCCATTTTATTGTGATTGACAGACAAAGGCTTTGTGTTGAAAAGCAGCATCCTGACATTAAAGTTGGAAACAATCGCATCAATGCAAAAACTACTGGAATTAAATAAAAAATAACTGCAGTCAGCTTTGTCATTATGACAAGAAGCGGGATGAAATCATATTTCATAATAATGATCAAAGTTTATTGGATTATTTCACAATTTCATGGTTATATTACATATTTGTTATTGTATTCAATTATATGATTATTCATTTCATTATGTCTTATTTCTTCATTTAGTTTTGAACATTTTGGGCCTCCTTAATTTAGCTCTGTGATTTTTATAATGCAATATTTTTGCAAAGCTCAGAGTAAAGGCTCAGTTGTAGCAGAACATTTAATTTCACCAATTTTCGTAGCGAAACCAATCAATTTAAATTTAAATTTCTCTATTAGTAGATTTGGTCAGGAGGCAAGGTACATTTGAATATCATGTTCAACTTTAGTGAACTTTGACACAAGAACTCCATTTTAATTTAACTTCCTCTGCAGTGTATATTCTAAAGTATATCATAAAGTATAAACTAGTCCACAATGAGACTTGTGAGACTTCAGTTTCTTCACTGCTTGCTACAACTTCACTAAGTCTTTTTAATAAACTGTAACAACAAAGTGTTTCATTAGCGACCAAGCAAACAGACTCGCTGACTGAAATTTACCAAGCTAGCTAGTATTTGCGAGGACGTGCAGAGGAATTATGTCATTACTGGTCGGCGAAACTTGTGAAAAGCCCTCTCCAGACCCAGTATTTTGTTTATTTGTCCTGGGCTACAGTAGAAGCATGATGAATATACACTAATTAAAACATACTTATGAACACTATATTCCGCTATATTCCATTTCTGCCAGGTCTGTTTCACTAAATTCTACACGCTGCACCTTTAAAACTTATATCTACTGAAAGATTTACAGCTTTACTTTTCAAGCTGAAGATTACATTTGTTTTTTGGTTCTGTTTTCCCTGCATGACCACTGTATGCTCTTTACTTTGGCACTAACTCACAGCTGAACCTCTGACAAGATGCTCTGTGTTATTTACAGGGACGAGACTGTTTGTCAGTCGAGGAGAAGCTCACATACTGGGCTCTGTGAACCACAATGGAGCAGTTCCCAGTATGTTCGCAGTGATGAGTTCCCTTACTAAAGAGATGATTCCCCGCACCGTTTCTTTCATCCCAGCTGAAAAGAGAGTGAGCACTTCTCTGTCCTTGCAGGGTGGACACCGTAATTTTGAGTGCTCTTAACCTTGCCTGGCTTTGTTGAGATCGGGGGTTCCTTCACTTCACTTGAACACACTGCGAGAAAATGGAGTGTTTAGAATTCAACGCCGGTGCCGGTGTGACTGTGCGGACTTCATGAATTCACAGATTTTTTAAAAAGAAAAAGAAGAAGGAAAAAGCATAGAAAAATGCCCCCTTATCACCCCGTGCGCACACACACATACACACACACACAGACACACACACACACACACACACAAAAGGCACATAAAAGTGCTCCAGTGTAACCTGAATATGTCCTATCGGCTTTGATTTGATAGCCTGTCGTGGGGCATTGAGGTCCTCCAGTGTATTTTCGCCAAAGGAACAGAGGATTCCACTGCTTGGGAGCGAATAATACAAGGAGAGAGGAGTAACTGACTGAATGTCTACTAAGCAGTTCAGGGTGAGCTGTGGCTCGTGAAAAAGTTTGATTCCATTTGATCAAATCAGGTAAGAACAATGGCCGAAAGATTAATCAGAAATATGACTTGATAAGGCAACGGCATAATTCCACAAGTGCTTTTTAATATCCTTTCATTTATCAGAGGTGTATGTTTGGATTAAATGTATACTGAGGCCCCAAGTGTGAAGACTTTTTTTGTTATTGTGAAAGCCAATATCAAACGTATTGTTCTCATTCATTAGGAACCCCTGCAGGACTTGTAGTGCACATTCCTCTTCACGGCACTGTTTACAAAGTGGTGGGTGTGTGTTTGCCAGGTGTAAGTTTAAATGGCAGGTTCCACCACACACACACACACACACACACACACACACACGCACGCAGTATGTCTGGGAATGAGCCGGATACCCATTGCACTTCTCAAAGTGGCACTTCCTTCCTCTACACACTCCAGACTATGCGTTGAACTGCTGCCTGGCAACCATCTGGACAGGACCCAACTGTTGTAATTGTGTGTGTTGTTTTAGTGTGTGTGTGTGTGTGTGTATGTGTGTGTGTGTGTGTGTGGTCAGGACAGTCTCAGTGTGGGATTGCCGCCCATGTGCTCATGTTTGGCCCAAGTGTGTATTAATGACGGACTCATGTGGGCCATAAATTCTCAGCGTGTATGTTATTGTTTTGAACCCAAACCATGATCTTTCCCAAACCATAACCAATTGGTTACTGTGCCAAACCCTAACCAGACCTTAACCGCACCATAAAACATAATTATTTTCTAACAAGCACATCAAAATACACTTTGCTCTTAAGGGTGACCGAGGTAGCCTATTTGTAACATCTAAATAAAAAGAATGGCAGTGTGTCATTGTTGGTTATCAGACACTGATCATGTTTATTATCTGACTTTTTATGACTATGGTCTTCTGCTAAATTAGGTATGTTTCACACACTACAAGTCCAATTTAATAAATTAGCTGTTACAAAAATATGCACACATGACCGTTAAGGCAGATTAGCATTAGTTGGGAAAATCCATGTTAGCTAAAATTAATTCCAAATTATGCTAAATGTTCACCAAATGAGTTAGTGTCAATCTATGAGCCGTAATATGCTAACGGGAGTTTTCCTCCAACAGTAAGAAACAAGTGAATACTTTCTGATAGGATTTAATTACATTTAACTAAAAATGTTTACTGTAACATTTCTGTTGAATGTACAACTTATTTTACTGAAGTGATCATTTTTTCCAATCAGTTGTTAGTACACAGGTGACTCTGCTAAACTATATAGTAAAAACTGGCATTTTTGTGTTGCTACCTCACCATTAGTCGTTTAAAATGTAAATGAACTTCCCAAACAGACTTTTAACGATTCATTTCGTTCTGGATGAGCGTTAAACTGATTTAATGAAATCACAGCATAAAAATTGCGTGGACGTTCTGACTGATGGCTTTCCGGAGTTGAACAATAACGTTACACATCTTACATTCGTTTAAAAGAGCTGTTAAAGTTAAATATCAGCCAAAATGAAAAGACTTTCTTTAGGAGTCATATGAAGTCAATTTAAGAGGAGTATCTATATAATGGGGAACCTAGACCTGAGCAATATGTTAATGAAGTCTAAAAATGTAGTAAGGCTGACAGTAAATTAACTCCAACAAGTCCTGAGTGTGTATTTTCAGAGCATTGGGCCTGCAGAGCAATGGACGCTTGTTTTCAGGAGAACGGGCCGTCAGACTAATGGCCGTTCGGTCCAATGGGACACTTTTCGAACCATTTGGGATTCGGTATAATGGGCCTTCGGACCAATGGGCAGGCCTCTATTGTACACGTGGGTGTGTGCCGTGTATCCGTGTGTGTGTGTGTCTGAATTCAACTCCACTCTTGTTAGGAAATTCCACGCCACTTTATTGGGTTGTCTTGGTGATTGTGTGGCTCCATTCCCAGACTGGATCCCGAGGGATTAAAATAAAAGAAAAACTCCTGAATGATCAGTCATCAGTTAACTCGCTCAACAAAAGTGACACTTTTTACTGTCCGAAGATCAGAGGAAGTTACCACATTAAAAATGCATACTTAAGAAAATCAAAGGCTTACATAAATTAACAGAAATAGAATATTTTGGCTTAGTTGGGTTCGTAAAATATTTATGGCCCGAGCCTGTCCGCTGAAATTTGTGTTTTTTCATTTATAACTCGTCTTATTTGAATAATGAACTCCTCCCAACTTTTTGCAACTTTAAACGTGGCTTTTCTCCGCCGCTTCAGTTGTCGCTTTCTTTTTCTTTCCTTCTAATCAACATCTAATATCAGTTTAATAATGATTAAAAGAGAAAAAGACCCCTGGATGAAGTCCAAGCTGCTGCCTTGGAGACGGCCAAGGAAGCCGTGGCACCAGGCTGAAGGTGATGCATCATGGTCATCCTCAGAGGGAGGCGGCGGTCGGGGCACAAGTAAACACTCTTAAATCATCATCCTGGGACAGATGGGTGGGTGTCACATGACCCCCCCCCCCCCCTCCCCATCCCCTCTCTGCCTCTCCCATACAATCAACAGTCAGAGCAAAGACCCAAATGTGATAAAGTCCAGACAGCTCCAATCTGAAGAGAACATCAGATTTTCTTCTTTGTTTGAATGGATGTGAATTAAGACAAAAGGCAGACAATGCTATGCCATCATGTGGGAAGTGTGACTTTTTATTCGACACGAGCCAGACAGGATTATGACAAGAGACTCACAGTGAGAAGTTTTCATGGTAACACTTTTTTCGTCAAGTCATTCAATTATCTGTTGGGTGGAAACAGCAAATAGTAGAGCAACTGCAATTGTAACATCATCTGTAAACTACTATAGACGGGCCTTTCTGATCGGTATTCCGAAGTGAGAGTCGGATCAGTTTCAACAATCACAGTGTCCCCATTAAATCTGTGTTATGGAGGTCCTCATGTTTGCTGTTAAGCGCGTCTGGACAGGCAGTGTGGCATTTTAGAGAACATAATATCCTTGTAAAACAAGAATCACATAAATAAATGTATGCCACTCTTCAAAGCACATGAGGTCTTTAGCATCATGTTGTTGCTCACCCAAAGAGATCTAAAACATACCATATGATGTCAAGGCTTTCAAGTCACTTTTCAGCTACACAGAGCTGAAGAACAGATAAATATTTCTTTTTTTTTTTTTTCAAGGTGAGTGCTGAAAATACAGCACATTTTTTGAAGCCACTTCTAAAATAAGACTGGAAAAACAGAGCATAGAAAGCAAGAATGTAGTGCTTCTTTTATGAGGTACAAAAATATGAAAGAGAGAAGAAGAGCGACTGCACCCCTTGATAATAAACAGCAAGTTTATGCTAAAAAGAAAAAGAAGCTCCCTACCCCCCTCCTCCCTCACAGCCTTGTCTCTGCGCTTTCTGCTAACACACATACACACTCCCTCC
Organism: Scomber japonicus; assembly: GCF_027409825.1. Lineage (NCBI taxonomy): Eukaryota > Metazoa > Chordata > Actinopteri > Scombriformes > Scombridae > Scomber > Scomber japonicus. The sequence goes on along the minus strand of NC_070592.1, from coordinate 25,429,723 downwards.
CTTAGCCTATATAAGCAGACAGCAGCTGAGCTGACCCCCTCCACCCTGCATACTCTCCTTTATTAAACACACAAAAGCTGTCTTTGCAAGCTTTAAAATACATGTGGATATTTTTGTTGGTTCCTAAGTAAAACTTGAAGTAAAAGAGGATCTCTTTTTCCACTGACAGAGTGAGCAATGTGAGCAGAAAGCCCCGCATTGTAGAGAGAAAGGGCTGAGCAGAGCAGAGAGCTGCTGCTTCCCATCCCCCACATTCACATAGCAAAGTTCTGCTGCTTTTGCAAGCGGTGATGCTGCCTTCAAGTGCTCCACCCGAGGCTCGTGACAACACAGTGTTGCAGCATTCAAGTGCTTTCTGGTTGGAAATGACAAACTTTTACGCCACATTAGAAGCCTGCATTCGTTGTCTTGGTTGGTGTTTGTTTTTGCGCATGTGACTAAGAACCACTTTACATAATCAAATTGAGAAAATAATGTCTTAGATAAGGTAGAAATTGAAAAGCAAATGAAAGCAAATTTTTGCATGTCATGCCACTGAAATGCACACTATCTTTCCATTTCCATTTCTCCCTTCTTTATGATAAAACCATACATATTTTATACATTTCTACTCCCTCACATTTGTCAAGAGCTGGGTGAATATGCTGTTGATGAAGACAAAAACTTTACTTACAACAGATTCTTGTACATTTTTCTCTCAACCCACACACACACACACACACACACACACATCTTCATAATAATCCATGTGTCTATACTCTATTTCTTTCCTTTAATGTTTGCTGCTGAAGGCACCAGTGTCACTGTAAAGCTAGTGGAGCCTTAAAAGTACTTTTTTCATCTCACTTCACTTTTTTACTTATGTGTATTAAAGATTTATCACAGGGCTTTATAATCACATCACAGTAACTAAGGAAGCATGTGGCGGGAAATTTCAGACTTCCCCTCCGCAGTTAGTAATGTCTTTTTTTTTTTGTACTGTGGAGGAGTCTTTCACGTCTGACTCAGGGCACGCTTTCTGAAAATTCTGACTGCACATGAAGGCAGCACGAAGGCTGCTGCTGCTAGGAGAGCGTGAGGCAGGCAGGCAGAGAGCAGGAAGAAAGGGGGTGGGGAGAGAGAGAGAGAGTGGTAGAGAGACACAGGGTGCCTGTTCCTATTAATTGTATAGGGGAGACTTAAGCCTTCTCCAAATAATCTCTATTTCTTGTATGTGTTAGTGTTGGATTTGACTTTAAACAGATAAGTGATGTTGAATTTCAGCGGCCTATACGTTGTGACTTTTCCACCACCACTGTTTCTCTTTATGTATCTTCACTTCCTGCTCTGTGACTGGCTCAGTCCATCCCCCATCCTTCTTCCTTTTCTATCCTCCTCTCTCTCTCACTCTTTCTCACACACATACACACACACACACACACACACACACACACAGGCGCTCACTGCACAGACATGCACAGGTTGTAATTTCATGCTTTCCTCTACTTTCCTCCGCTGTACTCGCTCCTCTCATCATTTGCTGTTGTCGACACATGGCAGGCAGCAGTATGGAAGCAGTCACTTCCACCCATTAAGCTCGGTCTTAACAGAAGATGACATTGTAGTCCGGTTTTGCTCCACTCCTTTAACGAGCTAATAAGATAAAAGTGCACAAAATGACCCTGACAAAGAAGAACACACAGCTCATGCATGAAACAATTTTTGTAATCAGAATGCTTGAAAAACTTATGGCTGACTTCAAGGCAAAGCATTATGGTAAAGGAAAGGTACATATTATATTAATTGTTTAATACCATCATACTGTAGACATGAAGTCTGTGGTATTCAGCACTGTTAGATAAAAGCCTTGTGCATGAATGCATGTGGCTATTTAAATATACTTGAACTGAATGTAAATATGTAAGCACTTAGTTTGGTGAGAATTGGATCAGGGGTGAAATGATGTTTACTTCTTAAGGCAGACAGCTATTTATGACCTACATTCAGTAGTCAAGAGTATTAGTATCATGTATGCACACAAGCATGAATTATATACACTAATAATGTAGGTGTAGGTCCTTTAAATAAGATTAAATGGGGTATAGAGCATATTTTGTCAAATAAAATGGATTAAATGCATATCTTTAAATCTAAATGAAATAAACTCACTTTAACAGATAGCTCTTTGCTGTTTATCTTTATTTGTTAAAGCCTTTCAGCTATATGCAACACTTAATGAGTCTCACACTGACCTATACTTTATGCAAACAAACAGGGCTTTACGAATCCAAAGACATTTTTATGCATGAGTTCCGTTTTAAAACGCATTAGACCAACAATAATGGCTCTTCTGAGGTATAAACAATGTTGTTATTAGCCAGTGAGAGCGGTCCGGATCCACTACTCTGCCTCAACTCCGTTCCGGGTTTTCGTTTTCTCGCGACAGGTCGGTAAGATGGCTGTGTCTCGCGGAGCCTCGTGCTGGTTTGGTTGATTTCTAGCTCTCGCTCTGTAACAGAAGCCCCCCCCCTCCAACACACATACACATACACACACACACACATACACTTGTGTGGATGAAATTCATTTCCCTGGCTCTGTATTTATATATTTTTTCTTTTCACAAACTTTCCCCCCCCTCTCTGTTTTAACTTGAAACGGAGTCGCGGTGGATTACCGGATACCGGTCCGGGCGGAAGGGCACAGGGAGGGAATGAACCGGGACAGCGGGTACGTTGTTATAAATATACTTGTATTTATATTAAATGGTTATTCGGAGTTTGATTGTGAGTGAGTCGCCGTGCTGAGAGAGAGAGGCAGAGAAAGAGTGGGGGAGAGAGAGAGAGAGGGATATCATGGCCGCTCAGGTCGCCAGCGTCGCCACTCTCAACCCTAACCCGCCATCCGAACTCAAAAAGCCGGATCGGGACCCGCAGGAGGAGTCGGTACCGGGTGAGAAACAGCATGAAAATAAGGAACCGGGACCTGACGGCGGATCTCCCGGCCAGAAGGAGCTGCAGGACGGGACCGATGCTGGGAATGCTGGGGGAGGAGGAGGAGGGGATCCTGACATGAAGAACGGCAACGGGAATTTGCCCAGGGTAAATAATAATAATAATAATAGCAGTAATCAGAATGATTCAGGCGGGCCCGAAGGGAATAACCATCCCGGGATGGGACACCATCATCACCACCACCACCACCACCAGGGCCCCTTTCCTCCACCTCCTTACGGTTACAACCAGCACTACAGCCGGGCCCCTTTTCATCAACATGGCGGACAACAAAGCCCTGGCATGGCAGCTGCATCGGGGCCGGGCATGATGGACCCTTACCCGGCTAACTCACACGAACACGGCTACCCGAACCATTATAACAACTACAGCCCGTTCCAGAGCAGGACTTCTTATCAGGGACAAGGGTACGGGGCCATGAATTCCCCGCGTAACAACCAGCCTCCGGCGGCTGGTGGGCAGCCAGGCAAGCAGGCTGCCTCTTATAATAACCAGAGGTATAACATGGGGAACCAACAACCTACGTCAACGCCAACTTTAAATCAGCTCCTGACGTCCCCCAGCTCTGCCAGGAGCTACCCGAATTACCCCCAAGGAGACTATAACAATCAGGAAGGGGCCAGCAGCAAGGGACCAGGAGACATGGGCAGCAGCCAGTATAGTGGGGTCCATCCGGGTTGGCAACAAAGGACCCACCACCCGCCTCCCATGAGCCCGGGAAACACTGGACAGCCTCCAAACAGAAACCAGGTAAACTTCGCTCAGTGCTCGGGCACACTTTGGCTAAGTTAAAAGTCACTCAAGTAGCTAAGAGAAAAAAACCCCACTGTGGAGTTGCACATTATTGCATTGGCCCAGCCATTGTCTATGTAGCAAGAGCTCTAAAATGGCTGCCTCTCTCTTTTCTCCCAATACCAACCCCCTGCAATAGTGTTTAGACAGCGAAACAAGCCTCGTTTTCTGTTCGAAACAACTTTTTACCGAGTGGCGGGTGTTTGTGTGTGTATGTCCCTGCTCGGTGCCGGGGCAAGAGTTTGACTAAGTGGAGTAAGAGTTTGTCAGGAGAAAGTGTGTGTGACTGTGTGTGTGTGTGTGTGTGTGTGCATGCGGAGAGATAAGGTGATATTTCTTCGCAGTGCTTTTCTTCAGCCTCGTTGTGTTTAAAGTGCCGTGTTGTTTTCTGTAAGACTCCGCGGGCTCTATTTTTTTTAAAGTGTTGTGCTCCCCACCAGTGCTATCAAAGTTGTGTCAGCGCGGCTGTCAGCGCAATAAACAAGACGCAAATGACAGCGATATAGCCGTTAAACATTTGCATAATCATTAGGAAAAGACCCCCGTGTGTCGAGAGAGAAAAAAAGAAGCGGTTTGCACAGTAAGGTGGTGATGTGTCTCACAGTTCGGAGAATGGCAACAATTACAACCCGCTAAGTGTTTCCTTGTATCAAAGTGTGTGATTGTGACCGCGATTGATTTCATCCTCGACGGATGGGTTTTTTTCATTCATTGCGGCTCGGTTCGGGCTCCGTCCGCTTTTTTTCTCGGCGTCGGCGCTCTTGTAAACACGGCCCCGCTGGTTGGAGTTGGCAAAGTGCAAGATTGCCTTTGCTTTGGGGATTTGAATTATGGAGGTAAAATCCTGCTGTCAGAGCCAGGAGACAGTTGGTCTTAGGTTGACATGCGAGCCGAGATCTGATTGGCTCCCCCATCCCTCTGCTCTCGGCCATTTATAATTGCATCTAATGGAAGGCTGCAGAAAAACAGCCCCCTCTCAGCCCAGTTATGTGTTCCTCCACCGTTTCAAGACAACATAGTCCCTCTGTTTATTCCCATTATATGCGTTTATTATTAATTTGGACATAATTGTGAGCATTTGTGCAGCTTTAAAATATCTGCATTTTTTTATTTATTCATACATTTAAATATTTTCTCACCTAAACCAAATTACAGCAAAAAATCACACATTGCATTTGAGATGAACACCTTACTTATTGCTTTTACTTGCTGAGAGCATTTTAAGAACACATATATTTTGTTCAGTTCCTCCCACTGCAGTAATTTGCATGATGACAGTATTCATGTAGCCACCATTGTTTTTATTTGTTTGTTTGTTGTTTTTTTTAAAGTTCACATGTGCTGAGTCACATCTCTGCTGCCTTTTTTTTTTTTTTTTTTTTTGAAGCAGTTGACCCCCAGACGTGCACCTGAAGTTTCTTTTTTTTCTCCTTTTTTTTGCTGTTGGGTACACTGTGTGCACTTCTCCTTCATGTTGGCTGACTCTGGTACAGCAGATAGAGTAGGTGTGGTCATGTAGCCCCGTTGTGTGACTGTGTTTTCCACCGTTTCCAGATCAGGAGCTGAGGAGGGCTGGTTGCGCTCTCCCCAAACGTCTCGTGGCCACGTGAGAAAAAGAGAGAGAGGGAGAGAGAGAGAGAGTGTGTGTGTGTGTGTGTGTGTGTGTGTGTGAGAGAGAGAGAGAGAGAGAGTCGGACTGGCTCGGCTTGTGTTTACAAGCAGCCAAGGTGTCAGCCAAGTGTCACGGCTTTATTTTTATTTTTTTCAGCCTGGTTTACAATAGCCTAATTTACTTCCACATGCAGAGAGTGTAACCATGTCAACAGAGTGCTTACCTATCTCTCTTGCTCTCTCTCTCTCGCTCGCTCGCTCGCTCGCTCACTCTCTCTCTCTCAATGATAACAGACACATGTGCAGTGTTTTTACTCTACAGTTTGGTGTCATTTGTACTATAGGCAACATCTGTGAGCTGTGTAGTTAATTTGATCACAGATTATACAATAAGTCGTTATAATTAAAACACATCTGGATACATGAAGGATACATATGTATATATATGCAGGATTCTCACCCAAAAACAGCGCTTTTAATTCATTTTGGGGAACAATTGTGTTAATTTTATTAGTATGTCACATCCATAATTGACTTTTACTAATGGCAGTATTTTCTATTTATTCTATATATAGATAAATAGATCCTCATGTCATTTGTGCTCACATGTGCTCGCTTTTTGGTCAATTTAGCATGTGGCGTGCACTAACAATACTGTAAATAGTCCTGTGATAGAGGTTGATTTATTGATTTTATTGAATGTGTGTGAAAGAGGAGACTTGGCGCTTTATTTACAGCTGGAGGGTGATGAGTGAGGACAGAGGGTTGATCTGCTGATGCGTTCCCACCACTTGTTGCCGTTCAACTTCTGAAAGCTTTTCGCTCAAGTTCGTCCGCTCGTTTTGCCGCATCACTTAAAAAAAAGGTAAATTGCGGATGTCAGAGGCGTCCGTCAAAAGTGAAACATTTGAACCGTTGTATACATAAATAAATCATACAACTTCACTTAAGGCGAGGGCCACAAGCACGATCATATCAATCAACTTTCTGATCGGCGACGCTTCATACACAAATCTATCAGAAGTGGTGAGAGATATGTTGCTGATGAGTGTGTCTTTCTCTGAATGAGCTCACTGCTGTTGATGCCCCCAAACCCCCCCCCCCCCCCCCCCCCCCCCCCCAGCTTCAATTTGTTACTTCATGTGTCCATACCTGAGGCTAGCTGTGAAATCTTAGCAAGCAGGATGAATGGATAGCATCAGTTGAAGCTTCACTTTGAGTCGATTTGAGACATTTTTCTCCAAGCATCTCTTACTCATACACTTCATTTTTATCAGCTGTCATTTCTGGTTGTTGTTTCATCAACACTTAAACCTCTGAATCAGTGCTTTACACCTCTTCAAGGTTCACAACTCTACATTGAGAACCAGCTGAGAAAAGAACGCATTGTTCTCATCGCTTGTAACATTCAAATGTCTCAACAAGAGCAGGAATATACAGTTTCTTTACGCGATGACGTCGAAGGCGACGGTCCGGATTTGCCAGCGTGCAGCTAACATAGTCCTGGATGTGGATGAAGAGGAAGAAGATAGATGATTTCCACTAGTGCAGGTGTTTCTTATGTGTTAATATGCTTTCGGGGAGGTAAAGAAGCATCATCGGTGTTATTGTAGAAAGAGGAGGAAGAGTGTCTGAGGAGGTAATTGAACATTTAGACTGTTGAGCACACCGAACAGCAGCAGAAAACTATATATTTTTTCGCCGTCTCCAAAATCTCATTAGTGTCACCGAATCACTATTGTGGAGCTTTAACAGGAGTTTGTCTCCACACCGCTGCAGGTGAGATTTGGACAGGGGGGAAAGCGCAATTTAACTGACACAATCTGAGGAGTGGTCCCGCAGGACAGGAGCTCACAGTCAAACGGACAGAAAGGTGAAGCGAATAGTTCCTGTTTTTTTTAGGTGAGTGGATTGGGGGGGGGGGGGGGGGCTTTTCCTGATGAGTGATGGCGACGGTGGGGGGGGTGGATTGTGTCACACGAGGCCACCGGCTCTGCACACATGATGTTCAGTCAGAGGACTTGTTGTGTGTTTGATGTGGCGGCCCAGAGACCAAAGTTCAGGCAGAGAGGGCTCT
>NC_070592.1:25324750-25417250 GCF_027409825.1 Scomber japonicus | reverse complement strand
TGTATGAACTCCATGTTGCTTTTAAATGGCTGATGTGTGTGTGTGTGTGTGTGTGTGTCTGTGATTCAGATTATGACCAAGCATGTTTTTTGTGTGTGTGTGTGACGTCAGCGTCAGTTGTTGTGACTGTGAACATGAGGCAGCCCGGTGACCCAGCCAGGTCCTTAAGTGGCTTCGCCCTCTTTCAGCAGCCAGGGTATTTTTGGCGTAGCAGTGAGTGACACACTTATCGTAACGGGTCGTCCAGGGTGCCAATGGTCAGCCTGAATAAGCGTCCTCCCCGAGCCTCGGCGAAACGTGATGTAACCGATCGCCGTCTGGCCTCCCGACGCTGACAGAGGAGTCGCTTAGGAGTGTGCTTATCTGTTAGTAGGAGAGAGCAGGGACAGCTTTTTCTTCCTGATGGGCTCACGTGACCCGAGCTGGACAGTCAGTATTACTCTGTGCTCACATTAGGGACTAAGCCTCATAGGTGTGCATCAGCCAGTTTTAGCAATGAAACATCAGTGTTTAATATAAAGTTAAATTTCAAAACTCTTACAAAGTTATTAGGAGAAACGATTTGGATCCCACTCAAAATGTAAATTAAGAGAGTCAATCTGCTGAGTATTGTTTGAAATTCAAATCGATGCTGATGAAGCACCAAAGTTTTGGTGGAGTTTTGGCAAAGATTTTTTTTAGAATATAGACATGTTTTTTCCCTTAAAACTCCTTTTTTTATTAAATAAAAGAAGCCAAAGCTCTTTGGCAGTAAATGTTGTCTACACACAAGCAGCAATAAAGTCTATAATTGGCAAAATTTTGATTTATGTCTGGAACTACATGATCAAAGAGTAAGTAAAGAAGAGAGTGAATCTGAGCAGACATTTAGAAACAACTTTGGGTACCACCAAGCACCAAATGAAGGTAGATTTTGCCTTTTGTGAGTAAATCAACCACCCTGTTGATGACTTGGATGAAAGGTTTTCATTTGTCCCTATATAGTGTGATTTTTTTTATGTGCGTCTATCTTGTTTTTACTGATGGAACATAAAATAATACTAATCTTACTGTTATTCTGTCTAGTGGCTAACTAAAAAATACATTTATTGTAGCCATTATGAACCAATATAAAGCACAATCATTTGGGTTGGAATAGTGTTTTAGAAGTTAATTACTTTTTAGGTATTGACTGTCTGACCGTCCATCCAGAAAGCTGCTTACCGGCCTGGTACCACTAAATAAACAGTTTTGATTGGCTGATGTCCACTCTACCTGTTCACTACTGTGCTGGTTTGATTTATGACTAACAATTATGATCAACAATATGAACCAATAGTAGTGGCATTGGACCAAATAATATATGAATATATTGGGTCATTCTTCAGTATGTTCTGCCTTTTACTGAAGATATGTTTTAGATACAGTCAGTTAATAATCACTCTCTAAAAACTAGTACAAGTAGCTATTATAACGCTTTTATCTTCTTCTGTGCTCAAAATATTATTCATTCTTTGCTGGGGCTTTTCTTGTATATTCATCCCTTTCTTCACTGTTTGAGTAGAAAGGAAAAAAATGTCAGTTACCATCATTCCACTATGTGACGAACACACATGACGAACATCTGCTTTCCACCGTTTATCACCACAACACGCTCCGTACCCAGAGGCCCCGCTCTCGGCTCGCACAGTCCGAACGTCCCCTCACCTCGCCTCGTTCCCCGGGAATCGGCGACTGTCACCAGGAAATAGAAGTTCGGCCTTGACAGGTTTGACAGGCGGCAGTCAGGGCAAATGTTCATTCTCTTGTACCTCCAACCTACAACATCACAGTGACAGGCCAGGCGAGCAGGCAGCCCTCCTTTTCTTTATTATCAGCGGACAAGCAAGCTGCCATAGAAATGAATTCAGCTCCTTGTCAAGTCAGGAAACATGTTGTGAGGTATTGAGCTGTCTTAACTGCAGTTTAAAGTTACTGTGCATTGCATACTCCTCATAAACAGATCTATTCATCTGTGCTGATTCTGCTTTATCTATATTTTTGTTGTTGCATACTGCACATGATCAGTGTATTAATACACATGATCAGTATATTAATGCACATGATCAGTGTATTAATGCACATGATCAGTGTATTAATACACATGATCAGTATATTAATGCATATGATCAGTGTATTAATGCACATGATCAGGGTATTAATACACATGATCAGTATATTAATGCATATGATCAGTGTATTAATGCACATGATCAGTGTATTAATGCACATGATCAGTGTATTAATGCACATGATCAGTGTATTAATGAACATGATCAGTGTATTAATGCACATGATCAGTGTATTAATGAACATGATCAGTGTATTAATGCACATGATCAGTGTATTAATGAACATGATCAGTGTATTAATACACATGATCAGTGTATTGATACACATGATCAGGGTATTAATGCACATGATCAGTGTATTAATACACATGATCAGGGTATTAATGCACATGATCAGTGTATTGATGCACATGATCAGGGTATTGATACACATGATCAGGGTATTAATGCACATCAGTGTATTAATGCACATGATCAGTGTATTGATACACATGATCAGTGTATTAATGCACATGATCAGTGTATTGATACACATGGTCAGTGTATTAATGCACATGTGTAGGATAGGGTTGTACTCATTAGTCTGATATTCAGTAGTTTTCTTCTCTGATGGTACTCAGATGAAAAAATTTGCCAGGAATCTGGAAGTGCAAGTGTTTTGTTTTTGTTTTTTTTAGGACACTGTATGGTCTTCCAGAGGGGCAGCAGGGTGAAAAGATAGGAGGCTGTTAGCGTAGCTTAGCACAATGACTGGAAACAAGCAGAAATGTATAGCTCTGCTCCGTCTGAAGCTAACTTTGAGCAAGAAATCTCAAACTTGTTCTTGGTAAGTTTCAAATGTTACAGATATCACGTACTGTATCGCTCACTAAAATGTGCTTCTTGTCAGTAGTTTGACAAGTTTCACGGTCTGCTTACTAGATTTTTCCAGAGCTTTCCACCTCAGTCTCTCACAGTCTTCAAACTATATCGTGAGATGTGCTTCAAAACTCTATCACCATTAATTGAATCGTAATTGATGTCTGACCTCTACAATTTATATCCGCCTGTGTGATCATTGGAGTGTCTGATGTTTGAGTATTAGTCATGTGACATTTAAATTTGGCTGTTTGTGATGAACTTTTCCAGCAGCACAGTAGATGTTTCCTTTACTCTTTCAAAGCCTCACACAGGTGCTATGTGGAGTATCTCTCTTTACCTGCAGACTCTCTATTCATGTTGTTGTTGTTGTTGTTATTCTTATTAACCTCAAATAGCTCTGGAAACACTTTTGTTTTCTCCCCCTCATCTCTCAGAGATGTGAAAGCAGATTTTGTTGAGGTTCTTCTCCATCTTCCTCCTTCTTCTTTCTCTTCTCTTCTCTTCCCCCGAACATCTTTTGAATACCTCTGAACAGCTGGGCGAACATCTGGGCAAGTTAGGGGTGCTGTTGCCTCCAATCGCTGTGGAAGATGGCACCAGCAGGCGTGGGCTGCCACCCACCCCACACCCTCTCCCAACCCCCTCTCCTCCGCAGCCTTTTACCCGGCGCCTCCTCGCTTTTATCCGGAGTCACGCAGCGGTCAGCGCTAAGTTTGAACTTGGGAAGGCTGATGCTGTGGGAAGACACACTAATTACCTCATTGAGAACGCGGCCTAATTTTTTAATTGTGTTTTTTCTTCTCCGAGCTTCTCGGTTTGTTGTTTACTCGTTTTCTAACACGTGGATCTTCACACCAGTTTCCTTAAGTCCTTTTTAAAGCAGTAGTTTAGTTTTAATGCTTTACGGCAGCTGTAAGAGGAGCTCAGTGCTGTTGCAGCTGTGGCCCCGCTGTGTGTTTTTGGTGCGGTCGTTGTTTATGAAAGAAAGAGGGAAATATTCAAACAGTGTACGACACTCCCTCCACAAGTATATTTTTCTAACATTTCACAGTGTCTAAATGTAAAGAGTCTTTTCTGACATCATGGTCTTTGTTTGTGTAGACGCTTGTTAACACTACTGGTAAGAGATGTTATATTGATACAGCTCCTGTTAGAGCCGGGTATCACTTTTCAATTTTCTAAATGTACTACAAATTCTGTTTTCCATTTATCAAATAGAGTTCTTCAGAAGTCATGTGAACAAAAACAGTAGCAGCAGAACCTTTCCTGAATAAAATACAGTCCAGAACTGGGATTGAAATCATGAGTGTATCAGAGAATAAGTAAAGAAGAGTGCTGCAGGTTTAGATTAGTCAATTAATTGATAAGTTGATTAGGCAGAACACTAATCAGCAACTATTTTGATAATCAAATAAATCATTTAAGCTGTTTTTCAAGCAAATATGTCAAACATTTGATTGTTCCAGCTTCTCAAATGTGAGACTTATCTAACCCTGTTTTTGTGTCTTAGAGTAAACAGAATGTTTCGGAGGTTCTTGTTGGACAAAACTGAATCTAATATCTCAGTTTTGGCTCATTTTCCTAACATATTGTTGTATGTTTTTGGTGTTCAATCAATCAATTAAGAAAATGATTTGTGGGCTTTTTGTACTTGACAGAAATCAAAACTGGTACATATCAAGAAAGCACTCAATTTCAGGTTCCTTCTCTCTCTGAAGATCATCTAGCTTCCTTCAGTGTTGAAATCCAGTGGTTAGGGTTAGTGTTCATACAGCGGGGAGGGGGGGTTAAAGGAGAAAGCGAGTGTGCCCTTAAAAATCTCACCCCCTAAAATTGACATTTGCGGTGAAGGGTAGCATATCCTGTTCTCTGTGATGTGTGTGTGTGTGTGTGTGATTCTGCCACCGTACGAGGGCGGCCTTAGCCCCGGCTCGTGTGTGCATGTGTGTGCATGTCAGCCGCCGGTGCGTTTGCGTGTGTAAGAGGAGGAGGGGGGGCTTTAACTCAGAACAATGGTGTGTGTGCGCGCCGAGCCGAGGCCATGTGGCCGCGTGGCGGATTAAATTAGCAGCAGTTGTTTATCGTCTGCCCCCCACCCCACCCACCACCCTACCCTCTCTTCCTCCCTCTCCCTCCCCACCATCACCCGCTCCATCTGCTCCTGCTCCACTCTTGCCCCTGTAGACTCTCAGGCACTGCTCCAGACCCCTCCCGCCCCAACCCCACCCCCTCACAAATCCCCATGTCACACACATACACACACACACACGCACACACACACACATATACAGTTTTGAATAGTTGCAATATCCACCAGCCGCCCAGTCATGACACAATATACTCAGCGAAACCTCTTCTGCCAAGAGTGCTCTGGCTTTCCTCTATGCAGATTAGCCATGTGCTAATTGTGGTTATTTATTTATTTATTTTTATGGAAGACACAGAGAAAGAGAGTGAGAGAGCGAGACAGAGCAAGAGAAGGGGAGGGAGGGAGGAGTTTCCTTGAGAAATTGATTAGATGACTGAGCAGAAAAAAAAAGAGACAGTGCAGCGCTATGGGTTGAGTTGCCATCCAGCGTCTGTGTGTGTTTGAGACTCTGTGAGCAAAGTTTCTTGTAAATGTTTAAGCTGTGCCGAGTAGAATGAGATCTATCAGGACTATGGTGACCTTTTTTAATAAAATGTCAACATATTTTTTTGTATAAGTGAGGAGTATTGCACTAAATTTGAATGAAGAGATGCTGAAGAGTATGTTTATGGTAAGATTCAAGGTTTTAATCAAAGCCTACGTTCAAAATTCATGAGCAAACAACATATACTATATTATATTTGATTTAAAGTGTTTAATTTGTCAAGCGTGACCAAAATAAGGAGGCTATTCCATTTTTTTTAACACCAACAATCTATCTGTGATCTATTAAAACGAGCCCATGCCTTTCAGCTGAGACAGTTTGTTATAAATGAGTGTGTGTGTTTCTGCACAGTCTTCTCATCTGTCTTTTGATGTGTGTGTGTGTGTATCAGGGAATATCCCCGCACAGTTCGGAACTACAGACCTTTTTCAGCCTCATGAATTTCATAATGATATGCAGAAAGACGAGAGATTCAGAAAGTATTTATATTCAGATTTAGGGCTGAATAATATTAATGTAAAATAACGCTGCATTATTTAGAGGTTTTTTTTGCAGTAGAGGCTATGTTTAGATAAAAAAGAGGTGTTTCAGCAGCAAATTTGAGCTCTTTTAGGTCAGTTTAATAGAATAAAATGAGAAGTGACTGTTATGTTCTCTACTACTCGTGTATCAGTTCTGTTTACTCATTTTGGTGTTGGTACAGAAGTTAGCAATGAGTGGCTAACGCAGAATAATGCTGAATGTTAAAATATAGTATTACAATAACACGAATTGACCTACATAACTTGCTTTCTCTGAGTTAACTTCTTATTTAGAACATGGAAAAAAACTGAATGTTAGCAAACTAATTGGAAAAAAATAGTGAATACACAGTAGTAGATATCAAACTGTTAGCTAACGTTAACCACTGAAAGCTAGCAGAGGTAAGGCTACTCACCTGATTAGAACAAAATACTTTAGAATTCAACTTTTTTCCATAAGTAAAATGTAGCCACAAGTAGCTAACGCAGAATAATGGTGAATGTTAACATGTAGCATAACAATAACACGAGTAGAGAGCAGTCATAATACACACATAACCATAATATCCTCACTTTTCCGTTTATTTAGTGCATGTAAATAAACTGAATGTCAGCAAACTAATTGAAAAAATGTTGGTTACACATAGCAGTAGATATTAAACTTTTGCTAATGTTAGCTAACATTAGCCACTGTAAGCTAGCAGGCCAGGTGAGGTTAAAGCACCAAAAGTACATTTTATTACTTTTGAATTCAACTTTATTTTTCATAAGCGAAATGATGAATGCATCGCTTTTCCATTCAGAAGCTGGAAAGTGTTCTCGTTAGCTTGTTAGCGCTTTTTCCAACGTCAACTTGTCATTTTTTTGGTTCTAAAGCTCACTTTGACTCAGAGCTGCTCTCTACTCAGTGTTGTGCGTGTCTTATCGTCTTTCCACTGCGTCAATCTCTCTCTCAACACCTCTAACTTCTGACTTTTTCCCTCCATACAACACACATTTTCTGTCCTACACCAGCAGTTACACTGCTTTGAACTAATAAGTAACATGTTTTCATATTTAAATACAACCAACATGGAAAAAAATATAATTTGATATTTAACAGACACTTGTATGTTTTTTCACACCTTGAAATACACTTTTTTATGCTCCTTCTAAAAGAAATATTGTAACACACACAAATCCTTCTATTGGTGGTTTTGCCTGCCTTGTACTTGTAATGTTATACAACTTTGAATCATAGTTTTATTGGTTTATGATTCAGATGCTCAAGGTCTTTACTGAACAGCAGCAGCAGCTTTTGTGTCATCCTTCCAAAAGAGCCACTCATTCTATAACCAATAGAGAGAGGAACAGTCTGTAGCCCCCTGACCTACACAAGATGATCCACAAAATGCAGCAGAGGTTGTTTTTTGTGTGGTTAAAGCACACAAACACACACAAAGACACCCAAGACCTCAGCCAAAGCTCTCTGGGATCTTCGGAGGATGCGTAATGGCGTGTCAGATGTGAACAACTTAAGAAATGCGAGGAAAATCTGGTAAACAGATCAATGAAGGCCTGAGCAGCAGCAGCAGACTGGTCACTGCTATCTCCCAGTGTGTGTGTGTGTGTGTGTGTGTGTGTGTGTGTGTGTGTGTGTGTGTGTGTGTGTGTGTGTGTGTGTGTGTGTGTGTGTGTGTGTGTGTGTGTGTGTGTGTGTGTGTGTGTGTGTGTGTGTGTGTGTGTGTTAACATGACCCAGTGAGAATGATGAGTTTAAAAAAGAAAAAAAGACCTCTAGAGCAGGTTCAACATCCTGGATTCTTCTGGGATTCAAGCAGGGAAGCAGGCAACATAGTTTTAAAGCATTATGACAACTTTATCAGTGTTATTGTATCTTTTTGAGGCTAGTTTAAAGCTGAAATGATTAGTAGATGTAATCAGATAGTCAATCAGTCGATTTGTAAAGTTTCAAGAGATAAATGCAGGTTTGCTGCTTTTATTTGTCTCTTATGGTAGCAAACTAAATATTGGAGAAAAACAAGCAATTTGAAGGTTTTTGGGGAAATTGCGGTAGGCATTCGTCAATATTTTTTCACGTTTAAAGACAAAAATGATCAAAAGATACCAGTGGAGTAAGCAGTTGAAGTTAGTTGGAGCCCTGATTGGATCTATTCCACTTATACGTTGTAGGGATTTTGTAGTATGAGTGGTGAAACATGCTTTGAAGGATGAATGTGGTTTGTGAAAATTTGTATTACAGCGACTCAGAAATTGCTTTAGTCAGTATAATGTCAGATAGGATTGAGGAATGATGTCCAATGTATGAAAATAAGACCTCAAACAGAATTATGATGAACTAATGTATGTATTCTGTTCATTCCACTGATGTTTAAATGTTTTCCAGGTCTTTTTTCATCCACTTTCCTCTGTTAAACGGAGTTATGACCATGTGTTTCAGTATCATTATTATCAGCTGCTTTACTCTAATTCTATAAACGCTGGCTTCAAGATACACTTGTCCATCACCTGGTCAAACGGCCGCCACCAACATCTTTCAGAGTGCTCGTTCAGCGAGACACGAGGACGAGACGAGTGGCTGTTCGGGGAGCGTCGGCGCCGCTTCTTTCCACGTGGCTCAAAATTTGGGGGGGGGGGGGGGACTGGAAACAGAGATTATAACAGAGCTGTACTTTCCAAGCTCTCTCTCTCTCCCTCTCCCCTCCGTCAAGAGAAGCCCGAGCTGTCAGCCTCCTTAATGGAAAAGCGGGCGTACCAGCCGGCCGGCGTAGAAATATCCTCACTGCCAGCAACATATCGACCGAATTTGGCGGGGGGGTGGGGAGAGAAAAAAAAAGGTTGATTGTTTTACGGCCCGGGCATCGCTGGAAGATTTTTGTCCAAATGAGAAATAGATTTTACCTTTTTTTTTTTTGTAAAGTGTTGCTGTTGTATAGTTTGTTAGCACGCTAGTCATTTTTCATGTGGATTGGAGGACGTTAGCGAGTGATTCAGGCCTCGGCGGCACACTTTACAGATGGCACAGGAGGCTCCGTCTAACTGCTTAAGCAGCTCATTAGGAAAGAGCTATAGCATATTTCTGTCCACTGAACTAAGTCTCTCCAGTGAGGATGGAGAGATCCTTTTTCGTTTTGTTGTTATTGTTGCCATAATTGGACGAATGCCGCCGTCAGAAATGGGTTGAAAAAAAAGTGGCCTTTGCTTCAGTGTTGTACAGCGGATGTCTCCAATGTGAGCAGTTTGTTGTGAGGTCATTCGTGGCTCGATGTCAGGTGGGTGGGGGAGGGAGGGGGTCTGTGTGGGTGGTGTCTTTGCTCGCAGACTGGGGTTAAAAGTGCATTAGAGGTCACAGGAGAGTGTCTACCGGGGCCTGTTACTTTTCCTACCCCCCCTCCCACGGTGCGGTCGGTAATGACCCTAGGGAGCGTAGTAGCACAACTCCCCCCCCCCCCCCCTTTCCTCCTCGTCCTTTTTCCCTTCCGTCCTTTCCTCCACACACAGGCAACATAACACACAACATAACAGACACACATAGGCTCCTGAACCTGGAAGAGCTCAGGAGAGCTTGGCCTGGGGGAGGCTACAGGGAAAATCTGGAGTGGAATATGTTATCTTGGAAAAATGTTGGTTGACCGCCCCTGACAGCCTGTTGATCCACCACCACCACCACCACCACTACCACCCCCCCCCCCCCCTTCCCACCTCCAAACACCTACATCCACCCCTCCTCTCCCTCCGAACACACACACAAATACACCGCCTCCTGCCGAGCCGCCACCCCCCCCGCCCGACCTCCCCCTCTCTCATTGCAGCACTGTCATTCATAGAGTGCCAAAGCCTGCTGCTTTATTAAAGCCCAGGAAGAGCAAGGCCTGGCCCAGGTTCAAACAGCAGTGCAGCTGGGACCTGTTACATTTTCGGCAGACTGCCCTCTCCGTCTTGCCGGCTATAAATAGCCCCGGTGGTTGTCTCCCTTAACCAAGGAAAAGAGGTTTTTGGGGGAGGAAAAAAAAACACACACACACATACACACAGATTAATAACCGTGGGAAGCAATGAAAGCTTTGTGTCTGCTGCCCGAGGTCAGCAGGCCAGGAGGTGTTGCTACTTCAAAGCCTCCATTGTGGCTCGCACTTTTCAGACGCCGCCGCGGTGGGTTTGATGGGAACACAGAGGGGGCTGCCAGCGATGTGACTGGTTGACAGCGTGGTATCGTGCCAACCAGACAAGATACCAGTCATCACAGCCCCCAGTGTGAATTTTAGTTTTTCTGTTTGTCTTCTTTTGAGGGATGACAAGTTCATTACAGTCAAACAGAATTCTCGATTGATTAATTGATTTGTTTATTATTAAACTGGAGGAGTTGTTGTGCTTAACGGGGTGGGCAGGGGTGTGTGTGTGTGTGTGGGGGGGGGGGGATTCCACCAAGCTCATCTCCTATGTACATGCAGCATCAGACACTTTATGACCTTGGCTCCAGCTGTTGACAGCCGGGGATACCTCATTACGAACACCCCCTCTCTTCCTCCCTGGCTCTAGAGCCAAAGAGCCATGTGGATCTCCCTGAGTCCAAAGCGGCCAAGGTCAGCCCCCACCCTCCCCACCCCCCGTTCCACCACCACCCCGGCCTCCGTCCTGACACAACTCCAGCTGAGGGGTGGGCCCAGCTCCAGCTACCGCAGACACTTCCACTTCCTTAAGCTTATTTTCATAGAAACCCTCCCCGACGTCTCCGCCGTAACAGTATCCACCCACTGGCACAATGATCTCCTGGGCAGGGAAACGCTCCTGGCGGATATAGTGGGCTCATTCATTCATTCATGGCCAATTTTTTCCCTTTCTAGTGGGAAAGTAAATCCACTACTGTTTTTTTTTTTCCTTTCTCCCTCCCCCTTCTGCTTTTTGTTCTATATGTGCATGATTATACTGTGACTGTTTTATAAGACGATGCTTACACAACACGTTGCAACGGTAGAGTCATCATTTGTGTTCATTGCTGAGTAATGCCTTTTCAAGAAAGCCCACTAAAATAACTCTGGCTATATCTGACCCGTGCTGTGTTCTCATCTATTCCAGTTACGTTCCTCAATTCTCAATCCATCAGTTGCATCACTGTAGAGCTTGTTAGCAGCTTGACAGGATGTGTAGCTGAGGGAGAATTATCACCGAAGTCACACCTTTTCCATATATTTCCGAAAGCCAACATCCGTGGTCAGCCCATCCATCCATCCATTGTTGCAGCTCACTCATTTGAAATTCTCTGTGTGTGCACCTCCAGCCTCCAAGCCCAATGGACCAGGTAGGGAAGATGCGTGGCCAGCCATATGGAGGACCTAACCCTTACTCTCAGCCGCAGCAGCAAGGGCCTCCCACAGGGCCCGGACCACAGCAGGGAGGCTCTTACCCAGGGCAGGCCTACGGACCTCCAGGCCCACAGAGATATCCAATGGGGATGCAGAGCCGAACTCCTGGCGCTATGGGTGGCATGCAGTATGGACAGCAGGTCAGTTGTAATTGACTTGGATTACTTTCCTTTTCATTGCAACCTTGCCCAACCTTTCGTTTAAGTAATAGTTTGACTGGAAAATGTCAAAAAGGTTTTATGATTCAAGACAGTTCTGCGTGATAGAACGTCTTTAGTAAAAAGTTGCGTCTAGTGACTTCAGTTGATTTATTTCCGGTCTTTGTAGCACATGGATGACCAAGATGAATATCTGAAGGTTTCAAGAAAAAGTCGCTGTCTCCTCAAACTCATAAGAAACAACTGCATAGGTTGGGAGGACAGTATCTTTTTAAATGCCCAGTTTTTACATCTACCAATTCTGACAAGTCAACACTCAACATGGTACAGTATCTTAAAAGAACTACTACCAAACCACCACCTTCTAAGTTTCACAACCCGTGGTGCTGGGCCTGCTGAGGTAAAGGTAGGCATAGACTTCCACCACCCACGACTCTGTTATGGTGAAAAGTCCAAACCAGTTGACGCTAGTAAGCTATTCAACATGAGTGACCTCCTGGCGTAGTGAGGACGTCTAACAGGGCCACTTTGAATTTCTGTGGTATTGGGTCATGGTGTACAGGGCATGCCTTGACGTCTGGACAACAAGTTAATAAGTTTTTTTTACATTCCTGTTAGTTGAGGAACTAGAGCATTTATTTGCTCTGTGACTTACTATGAACAGGAATGGTGGAAATGGTAGCGTACAGTAGATAAATTGGCTTTGGGACACTCAGAAGATATATTGAGGTGTAATCAAATGGGTCTTAAAAGGTAAGGTAGATTGACGCAACCCTTTCTAATACCACTAATTGTTATTTTTACTCTTTGGTTTTTTGAACATTATAAAGAAATATGATATAACTTGAGAACTTTTTAAGTGCTGGTTGGCAGTATTATGTCACCTTTGGACAGAGTCAGGTTAACTAGGGCAGAAACTAATGATTATTTTCCTTATCGATAAGTCTCCTGATTGTTTTCTCCATTAATTGATAGTTGATTGGTCCATAAAATGACCAACATGACTTCCTGAAATATCCAGTCCACTACCCAAAGATATTCAGTTTACTGTGAACCCCCCCCCCCCCCCCCCCCCAGAAAATTCACATTTGAGATGCTACAATAAAGAAGTAGAATGTTTTAATTTCTTTAAGAACTCAAAACAATGATTCAATTATATAAATAGTTAATTAATTTAATAGTTGCAACTAATGGATTTAATGAACTCATCATTGCAGCTCTACTCTTTCTCCTTGCTAATCAGCTCCTTGCTTCATGTTTAGCAGACAGATATGAGTAGGGATGGAAATTGATAAGATTTTATTGATAGCTAGCCCATTAGCCCCACCATAGTCTGTTATTTAGCTGTGTTAGCTCCATTAGCTCAGCAGCAGACTAACAGAACAGCAGCTGTAACCCTGCCTGGTCATAGTACTGGGTCTTGTCAGTAAAGTCGTTTTATCTGCTGTCTCTGGTTCTACAGTCATGACCCCTTCTTGTCGCAAGTTTCCAGCAGTGTAGACCCACGAGTTTAAAGTGATCGTTTAGCAACGCACAGCTGTCAGATCATTCGGAACCGGTTCTCAACTGGAACCACTTCTTGCTTGCCATCCTTAGATATGACACAATCTAACTCTGCAAGACACTGAGTAAGTTAATTTCCCAAAATGTCAAACCATTACCTTAAAGCATCAGAAACACTGACACATTGTTTGATATATAGTAGTAAAAAGTCAGGAATATATACCGAAGGAAAGAAAGAAGAAAACGAACGCACAAACCCAACAAAAACTGAAACGTGGCATCTTTTCACCTGGAAACCAAAAGACGGATTGAAGAGAAAAGGGCTCCAACAGGAACAAACTTGAAAAGAGCAGTCCATCAATTTTTCCGCCATCTGATTTATTTTCATGCTCGAAAGCAAAAAGTTGGAGGGGGGGGGATTCAAGTTGCATCTCCGGGCACAGTGGGCATCTCTCTCTGACAGCGTAGCCCAATTGAAAAACGGCAAACATCCAGTTTGCCGAAGCTACTTACTCATAGCTAGGAACGAGACCCTTCTTGAACTCTCTCAGCCAGGCAGTCCGTCTTAACAGAGAAATGCATGCAGGGAATCCCGTCGAGCGAATCCTTTTCTTCCGCGTCCGCCGTCTGTGGTCTTGTGCCCATTGTGTGGTGTGATTATCTCATACTGGCCTGCCTGGTGTCTGACCGTGGACTCGATAAGTGCCCTGCAGAGAAGAAAACGGCTTCCCTCCCTTTGTAAGACGGATACAATACAGCCACTTCATGTTGTTTTAAAAGTGTCTTTACTATCTCTTATTTTCTTTTGAATTCTTGAGTAGCTGAGAAACCCTCCCAAAACAACACATGCCTTTTTTTCTCTCTCTCTCTTTCTCTCTTTTCTTCTTTTTTTTTTCTTCCTTTCTTATTACTGTGTTCTCTCACAAGGTCAACGCTTTCTCCTTCCACGCTCCTTGAGGGTAATGAAACGAAAACGGCGTATTGAAAGGCTTTCAGGGTAGAAAGTTCAAGGAGATGAAGTCAAAACTCGTATTTTTTTTTATTTTCACGGCTGCAATTTAAAGGCGATATGCAGCTGAATTCCAACACTTGGATGTTTTTTCTCATGCGCTTTGACTGAGCTGTTTATAGCGAGGAACGCACTCTTCTCTCTCTCTCTCTCTCTTTCTGTCTCTCTCAGACACAGAGAGAACAGTTGTCTTTTCTTTTTAATCTGCGACTAAGATGAAGAGAGGCTGTGATTACTCTGTCGAGAATGAATAGCGAAAAAAAAAATCAAAGAGAGACTTGGAATATTGGGTTATTTTTATATATATATATTTTTACAGCTTTGGAAAGGATCCTGCCAGCGCTCTTACTGGAGGTAGTGATTGATATTCCACAGAGGGCCTGAGGATAGTAAAGCTATAGTAAAATCTACTGATGAAAGCCGTTGGTGTTCACAAGTAATTCAGCTGTGCAGCGTAATGTTTACTCACACATCTAAGTGCCACCCCCCCGTTTTTTAAATTTCTAATATGAACTATCCTGACCAGTCTTTGACTTTCATTTGTAGATGTCAGCCTATGGACAGCAGGGACCGGGTGGCTACAGCCAACAGAGTCAGGGCTACTACAGTCAGCATGGCCCCCCAACTCACCCTGGCCAACAGCAGCCTCCATACCCTGGCCAGCCCCAGGGCAGCTCTGGACCTCCCTACGCCCAGCAGGGCCTCCCCTCACAGCCCCCTGGCCAACATGGACAGCCAGGTGCTCCTTACCCACAATCTCAAGGTCCCCACGGCCCTCCTACAGGACAACCACCATACGTCCCTCCTCAGCAGCAGCAGCAGCAGCAGCCGCAGCCGCAGCAGCAGCAGCAGCAGCAGCCGCCTCCTCAACAGCAGGGCCCAGGTCCTCAGAGTCAGCAGGGCCCTCAGGGTCAACCTGGCTACCCACAACCCACTGGTCCAGGGCAGCCACCACAACAGCAAACCCCACAACAGCAGCAGCAGCAGCAACAACAGCAGCAGCAGCAGCAGCAAGGGCCCCCACAACAACAACAACAGCAACAACAACCAGGAGGTCCGCCTCCTCAAGCCCAGCAACCTCCAGGTCATGGTCAGCAGGGTCAGCCATCAC
Organism: Scomber japonicus; assembly: GCF_027409825.1. NCBI lineage: Eukaryota > Metazoa > Chordata > Actinopteri > Scombriformes > Scombridae > Scomber > Scomber japonicus. The sequence continues at coordinate 25,402,002 of NC_070592.1, read as the reverse complement.
CTTACTCCCAGACACCCCCCCTGCAGCAGCAGCAGCAGCAGCAGCAGCAGCAGCAACAACAGCAGCAGCAGCAGCAGCAACAACCTCCACAGCAGCAACAGTCACCATATCAAAGGTTCCCACCGCCTCCACAGGTAATAACACCCCCACTCTCACCACACACACCTCTTATAGCACAGTTTAGCAATAATGTGATGTGCCATGTAAGGCCCAGTTGTGTTTCCACTTCATTTGACATCAAACATCCAACAATGGGTTGGATCCATGAAAGATGTCAGAGTGGAGCAGCTCTTGTAACATATCTGACTTTATCAGTCCTGATATCTGTACCTGGGGTTTGGGTATCAGCTGATATCTACTGAGAGCCGATCTGATACCAGAGACTAGGATTGTTCTTGTATGTGTAAAGCATAATCAGGCTGGACTTACACATTGCTTTCCTAGCTTTGTAAATGAAATGTATCTAATTAATACATAGATATACATTTACTGAATCGTAATGTATTAAAATGGTATCTGATACTACATCAGCCCAATGTCACCAAAACCCAACTCAGCTCTTTCAGTCAGTATTGACCTGATATCAGTACTGATATTGGGGCATGTTTAATCGTAAGTTTTCAACTAACATGTAAGGAAAGCCATCTAAATCAAACTTAATTCATTAAAATGAGTAGTAAATAAATGTTTTTACTCTGCTATCAAGGAATGTACTTGGTCACAGCTCTGATAAAGCACAGTAAAGGGTAGCAGAGTTTGAAATAGCCCAAGACCACTTTCAAAACGTAACTGCAACAATTACACCAGAGCTTTTACTGTTAAATAAAGGTAATAAAATGGAGCCACAATTGAGCCAGTTAGTAAAAGAGTTAAAGGCACTTTTGCTTTTAAGCCAAACCTGAAACATCTAACATGATTTCTTCTGTCCCCCTTAGTACAGTTTGCCTCTTATATTTGTATCTATACATATTAACAAGAAGCTTGATTGTCCCTGATCAGGAACTCTCCCAGGATTCCTTCAGCTCCCAGTCCAGCGCCCCTCCTTCCAACCAGCCCATGGCTTCCAACAAGAGCAGTCAAGAAGACAGCATGCAGGCCCGGCCATCCAGTCTGCCGGTGAGCCCCCCTCCTCCTCCACCTCCTCCTCTCACTCCTCAACTACTGACCCCTGCTCGCTCGAGCAACGTTTTCATCCAACAGGCTTCACGGCTCATTTTTAAGCAGACACATTTACCAAAAAATTTCAGAGCGGTTTATAATCTCGAGACTAGAGGCAGCTCGGTATTAAGTAATTATGCTCTGCTGCGGCTACGGCCAAAAAATGTAATAATTAGCTAAGTTAGTCTAAGTGTTGCCAGTAGCTTTTTTTGTTGTTGTCGGTGCTGTTAAAGAGGACTCACTTGGATTCTGAATTTGTACACCCGTATATATGTCAAAACTTTTTGATAACCAGAATCATTTTGACTTGAACAGATTTTAGACCCCAGATGGTTTCTCAAGCTTCACCAAGGCTTAATACATGAGTACATCTATTCACACAAGTTTGATGAACATTAATGCTTGTTTCTAAAATGTTCAACCCACTATCCACTATTACACTCTACTGTGGGTATTACATTCTTTACTTGAGTCAATATTCAATACTACGGCCTGCACACACCGGTGGCTTCCCATCTTTGTTTACTGCTTTCTGTCAGCAAACCTCCTAAATTACTGACATGAGCCTGTGTAGATGTCTTACATATCCTAACATCACAAATGTGCCCCCCCCCCCCCCCAGTTGACACGTAAGGTTCAAATTTCAGCAATTTATTGTCTCAATATCTGGACAGCAATGAGTCAAGTCAAAGTAATCTTTTTAAATCTTCGAGGATGAGGCGCAGAGGGTTAAAAAAAAAAAAAATCTGTGTTACGTCTGTCATCTGTTCAAGGTGTATCACAACCCCCTCTCTCTTCTACTGCCTCTCGACTCCCAATGTACACACAGTACATAACAACAAGCTGATGTTAGGACTGAGTAAAGCAGAGTTTAAGCAGAGCAGGTTTCTACTGAAATCTGCCAGAAAAAAAAGGATTGGTGAAAGCGAAGTAGATCTTCGCGTCCGATAGCCCTCCGGCTGAGATAAAGGTGAGAGAACCCCCTTTTCTCTTCTCCTCCCCACCCCACCTCAAACCCCACTACCACCACCTTAAATCCTCCCCCGTTAAAGAGGTGTCTCGGTGTAACACGTTGCAGTTTCCATGGCAGTGTTTATAGGTCAGACTGCGGAGCTAACCTCATTCTGGGCCTCAGGGAAGGAGAGTGAGAAATGAGATCATTAATGAGAGAGAATGAAAGTGAGAGAGCAGAGTCGGCGGCGGTGAGGGGAGGAAAAGGAGGTGTGTGTGCGTGTGGGGGGTGGGGGGTGTTGAGGGAGTGCAAGCAAATAACTTCAAATAGTGTGAGTGATTGGTTGGAGTGGGAGAAGCTGAGAGGGAGGGAGGGATGAGAGGCAGGCGCTGTCTATGCCAGTAGGGGATGCCCTCAGGATGTGTTTCCCTCCTCTTTTATTTATTTCTCTTATTTATTTATACATCTCTCTGCGGAGCTCAGCCATTGGCCGGGCAGGCCAGGCCAGGGCTATTTTTATTTGTTTCTCTTTTTTTTTTCTTCCACCCCAACCACCCCCCCACCCTCAGACTTCTTGGGGATTCCCTATCTGCGTGTTGTGATTGGCTGTGAGAGCCATTAATCTGCCTAAGGTAGAGATGAACCGATTCCCTTTCTCCTCCTCCCCCCTCTTCCCCTCACATGACACCATGTGCAGATTAGAGCGTGTATAACCCAGACTGACCCAATCAAAACAGCTCAACTGTCTCTGGCAGGTGTTATGAAGTAGACGCACACATATAGGTTCATACTAGAACAGACGTCATTGTACTATCCACAAATGACTTAAGTGGCACAATCTCACAAACAACTGACATGTGTCCATAGCTCAGACTATCACACACTGTCAAGGAGAAGTTGGGACTGAATGCTTGACAGTAGCATGCTAGCACTGTTGAAGCACCCATCTGATCAATCCACACCAACTCAGACCTCTATTATAAACATTACTGTCTTTAGAAGCAGTGGCTGAATAAACACAACAAGTGGGAAAGTGTCTTTAACAAGCTAACTAATGTTAGAAATTTAAAGCATTAAAATAGTTTTTATGTATGATCCATGTGCCCTTATAAGCTAGAAAGCTTGCATGGAACCTGGTGGTCTTCATTGCTCATCGTAGACCCCTTAACATATGGACAACAGGAGACGTGTGATTGTGAAGGCGCTTCACAAGAAAGCCAAAAGTATAAATTAAGAAGGGGGCGTGTCTTACCAATCGTTTAGAGTGCATGACTCTGAATTGATATGAATAGTTACATTTGTTAATGGAAGTGTAAATGTTCAGTGGAGGACGTTAAATACTCAATAGAGAGCTTTGGTTTGCCCTTTAGCCCATTTTTTGCTTAATCTTTAATTAGTTCCTGATTGAAATTACATGTTTTTCTAATTTTAACACCATTTTATTTTGATTATTAGGTTAAATAGAAAAAAATTGATATAATTTTGGCATTGTAGAGTCTTGCACAGGCACCGATATATCGAAAAAACTCAAATAACCCAAAATGTCGAGGAGATTTCCAGCAATCTTCAGCTCATCAGCATCTGGCCGTCAGGTACCATATTTTTCCAAATGTATTCATTTCAATTCAAGATTTCTATGTTTATGTTTCTATCTATATCAGATTGCGTCCAATAGACACAATTACACCCGTAATTGTGATAGAACAGGTGTGCAGTAGTAGGATAGATGAAGTCTGGTATAGATACACTCTAAGTATTGGGTAATCTAATCTTAGATTCTTTAATGAACTCACTTGAGTCATGTTTAACAGTGCAGTGTGTTCTCCTGACTGAATGTTTGTACAGATTACAGATCTACAGGTAAGAGGTTTAATTTGATAGAAAGGAGGTGTTTATTTGCAAGTGATTTGTACAGACGCATTTGTTTTAATCTGCTTCAGAACGCGTTTGAATCCTGATCCAACAGCGGCTGAGGGGTAAGCGCCATTTAGTTACTTAAGTAGCATTTGCGAGAGAGCTAGCCAGACATCACCTCATCCAGAGCACAGATGGATCTGTTTGAGCCAGGTGCTAAAAACCCAGCGTCTGTTAGTCGGCCGTTGAGGTGGGAATAAAGCAGTACAAGAGGCTCAAGCGCCTGCTGGAAGGCGCAGGTAGAGGAAAGCAACAGTCAGCTTGAGAAAAAAGAGCTGTGGATAAGAGGAGGGAGGAGGAGGGGGGGGGGCAGCAACAGTAGAACTAGCTGAGCAGGTTAAGCTGGTTCCTGGTTTGTTTTCACACTGGCTTCAGGACATACATGCACTGTTAAACTGTTGAGTATTTATCACACCGGTTGGTTTCCTGGTGCTGCTGTCTTAATGGAAATCTCTTTGAGCTTCAGTTTGAAGGTCTAAGGCTGCATTCACACCAAATCTAGCAATGCGTGAAAAAAACAGCAGTCTTCCCATTCATTTCAAAGGGGGGCATAGTTCAGGACCACAAAGGCCTCAGCAAAAACCAGCAGCGGTTGTTTGGCAAGAAGTTGAACCAGACTCAACTTTTGCCGAAACGTAACCCAACACAGACACAAACACACTGGTGGATAACGTGAACACCGCGTTCATATGTTAACCTCGTGATCATTGCAACGACAAATCAAAGATTTGCCACTATGAGTTGTGAAGGCCTTTCTTTGGGTTTCCTGGATTGTATTTTCATTGTCTTACCAGTACCTCAAACAACATGCCTCCACCATTGTAGACCAGTCCATTGTGGTATCAGATTACCTGTTTTGGTGTGAATGCAACCATAGGAATTAAGCTGATGGTAATCTAGAACAATGAATACAACACCATGAGCATATAACTAGGTATTAGTAGTCTTTGACCTTATTTCTAGGGAAGGAAATGGATTAAGATCTATGAAGAGGGGGGAGACCTTGCTGTACTTCTTATCAAACGTATCACATTGTTGGCTAAGTCTGTAATGAACACCAGTCTTGGTTCTCAAAGGGGCATTCCACCAGTTTTACACATGAATTTCAGTGTACTCGCCAAGTTGTATGAAGTCTTCAGAGACTCTCAGGGGGAGTTTTTCAAAATTTGAGGGTAAAAAAACCTAATGATGTCATCAGGGTTATATCAGCAACTAAAAGAAGGCCTTGCATTACAAAGTCGCAATGGTGGGTTTGAAAGAAGCTGGCCTTCTGTAAACCGAGGATCTTCTAAAAGGTGCCGCCCAGTTAGCGTTAAGGGGAATGTAGGCGCAAGTTTTGTCGGAATGGAATTAAATATCAATCTCTCCTTCTCCAATTTTAGTCGTTCTTTCTTAATGTGTCCCCTGAAAGTTCAACTGTGGAAATGAATTGCTGGAGTTCTCATTTAAAGATTAGCTATTCACATCAAGAGCTGCTCAGGTTTTTGGGGGCCGACTATCATGTTTTTGAAGCAAAAAATCAAGAGAACGTCTCATTAGCAGCAAAACTACCACATCACTTCATCTACAAATTGATAAGGTGTGTCCAGAGTCTTTTATTGTTGGAAGACAAGCCTGATAATCCTCGCTGTATCTTTCTCGACTTTGTGGAGGCCTCTCCGACACAGTCAGGCTTTCATAATTCCCTGGAAGTGACACTTCCTCTAAATGTCAACCCATGGGAATCAGAAAAACCACCAGACCACCACTACCAACAACTTCCCTCCCTCCCACCTAGAAGACGAAATCCTCCTAGTCCTCTTTTAGGTCTTTTGTACACTCTTTCTTCACTGTGGGCCCTAATCCCACTCAGGACCGCCCACCGGTCGCGGTCGCTCCTCTTTCCGATGGGCCCCGAATGTGCTCCAGACTTGAGAGGAAGGTCACATGTTGGTCACACACTCACGCTCGAGTTTGTTTTTCTGCCCCCCCCCCCCCGTCCCGTCCCGTCCCGTCCTCTAGTTCCTGTTGTCTCCCAAAATAAGAGGCTTCATCTGGAGTGGCTTTATCTTAAATGAAGGGTCGAAGGTTCACAGTGTCTGCTTTACTTGTGTTGGGGTTGTATGTTAGCCTGTTTACACCAGTGTACAGGAGCAGCATCTCTATTTAGCCCTAGTTGAATTGAACATGAACCATGATATAATGAGTGCTAGATGACTAATGTAGCGTTTTTAAAGGATGGAAGAGGATGAATTGCCTATTGTCGTCTGAAGGCTTAGTCAATCATCAACTGAAAGTCTTTAGCATTTTAATTTAGCATTAGCATTTGAACTTATTTTAGTGTTCCCACCTTTATCACCACATCTCTCCCTCCAAGGACCCCACCCTAGCATAAATTCACTCTTATCCAGTGCATATGCAAAGCTCAGGGACCACCCACATCACAACAAATAGACCCCCCCCCCCTTCCTCCTCCTTCTCTTCTTTCTCCACCTCCCCAAATGACCTTTTTAATGTATGTGCCAAGACTCCTGATCTGGAACCAAGTGATCTTTCAGTCTTGGTGCTGATCAACTCTTGAGAAACCCCCTCCACCACCACCACCACCACACACACACACACACACACACACACACACACACACACACTCCCCACCCCTCCTGCAAAAACCCCGTTCCCTGCTCAGCCCAGCCCAGCTCTGCTCTCCTGCGGCAGCTAAGCTTGTTTTTGCGACATAGCTCTGGAGCAATCAGCCTGACAAGGCCGGCCCACTTTTTTTTCCCTCTCCTACCCGGCCCAACCCCCTCCCTGCCTTTTTTTCAATATTACAGTTTTTTTTTTTTTTTTTTGCTGCATTTCTCTATCTTTCTGCTTTTAAGAAATATATATATTTCCCTCTCTCTGCTTCTCTCTCTCTCTCTCTCTCTCTATCGTTCCTCTTTCCGTCTAAATTTTCGTTTTCTCTTTCCCTTGCCTGCGCCCTCCCCCTCCCCCTCCTCCTCCTCCACCTCCTCCTCTTCCCTTCCTCGTTCGCTCTCTCTTCTCTCAGTAAATCAGCTTTCATAACGCTGTGCAGCGCAGCCTTGTTTTGCGAGGCTCTCTCGCCGCTGACGGTATTCAGAGTCCGGGGCCAGTTTCCTGTTGCTATTCTGGGGCCCTTGCTTCCTGTGTGGACATGTCTTATTCAGATTCCAGGGCGCCTCTCACTCGCTCGCCTGCTCGCTCGCTCGCTCTCACTCTCACCCTCCCCTCCCCTCCCCTCTCTCCCAAGCTCGTCTGTTTCTCTCCCTCTGCTCCCTCTCCGTCTCACCCTTTTCTTTTTCCCCCCTCATCTATGTGATTTTTAATTAATGTACTTGAGAAAATTCAATCTGCTGACAAAGTGTGTTGTTTTGCATTTTTGCTTCAGTGAATTGTTTCTCAGCCCTGCAAAAACCCCGAGCCCTTTTTTTTTTTTTTTTTTTTTTGCTCTTGTGCGCTCTCTCATACACACACACACACACACACCACTCTCCCTCTCCCTTTTCTGCTCTCTCGGCTCACTCTCACACTCTCTCTCACACACACACACACACACACACACACACACACTCACTCACTCTCCCATGCCCCTCCCCTCTGCCTCCATTTCTGCTGGGCTGAGCTAGTTTTGCAGCACAAAGACTGTGGCTGACTGCAGCACTGTCTGTCCTCTGCTTCTCTCTCTCTCTCTCTCTCTCTCTCTCTCTCTCTCTCTCTCTCTCTCTCTCTCTCTCTCTCTCTCTCTCTCTCTCTCTCTCTCTCTCTCTCTCTCTCTCTCCTCTCTCTCTCCTCTCTCTCTCTCTCTCCCGCTCTCGCTGGAACGAGCCCGGATGGATGGAACGGGCCTAGCAATGAAATTAACTCTCACTCTATGAAATAACCTCTGTATAATTTTTTTATTTTTTTCTAGCACCCCCCTCTCTCCCACCAAACCCCCCTTTTCCACCCTCCTACCCCACAACTCTACCCAGTTAATTCACTTGTGGTGTCAGTTGATTTGGTAGCGCCCCTCTAGACACGCTATGGTGTGTGTGACAGTAGGGAAGGGGAGGGGCGCTTTGCTCCTCTCTAAAAAGCAGGCAGACTGGCTGTAGGGGTCTGGAGAGGAGGCTCCCCCCACCCCCCACCTCTCTTTACCCATCACCCCCAAGGCCCCTCCAGCCCCCTCGGCTCTCTCCGTATCCCAGCACCCTCACCTCGGGCTGGGCAGCTGCCTGCCTCACTCGGGCATCTGTGCGCTGCTCTGGGACTCCTGCTACTATTGTGATCTCTACAAAAGGCCCCCCACGCACACACCATCTCCCCTATTATTCACAGCAATCAGACCCCCCCCCCACCCTCCCCTCTCTCTCTTTCTCTCCTCGCCCTCCTCCCCTCAATTTACTGTGTTTGCTACACACAGACTGCTGCTGCAGTGTTTGTGTGCGTTGCATCCCCCCCTTTTTTTTGTTACCCCCACAGAGAAGTTCAATTAGGCAAATGTGGAGCGTTTATAAAAAGGACTCCCCACTTATTGATTAAGATTCATAGTCGTCCTTTTTATTCTTCTTCTTTTCTTTTTTTCCGACCGTCACACAGGAATGTTAAAGCAGAGCAGTATCGATCAGCGTCAAATGAATTTAATTTTATTTTTATCCCATCCTCCAAATTTTTGCTGCTTCACTCTTTCATCCCCCACTTTTTTTTTTTTTTTTTGGTCTGTGTTATTATCCCTCCCACGTGGCTGCTGGGTGATAAAGTAGCAGTGTAATGGTGATCTCTAGGGAGCTGGAGCTAGCTTGCCTGTAGAGCTAGTAGACATTGTGTCTGTGGCACTGATACTCCAGACTAGATATCTAACCCCAGCAGGGTGCTCCCACACTCTGCCTGTTGTTGTCAGTGTATCCTGGTTGGTGCTTTGCCTACATCTTAGAGAAATGTAATAACAGAAATCTGATGTGTTTATTTTGATACTTTCCTGCCATCACACATCCACCACTAGTATCTATCTCATCGTGTACATAAGTAGAGGGTTACATGATGAACCTGTGTGGCTCTCCAGCTGTGTATTAGAGAGTTTCTCTTCAGCCTGTGCTGTATGTGAAACCCTGTAATGGCTGCTGCTGTTGTATGAGGCAGGGGCCTGCCTTGCTTCTCCTCCTTCCTCCAGTTCTTCCCTCATAGTGGGATGGGAGTGCCCCCTTATGGTTGAGCTCAGCCCTGCAAACCTCAAGCTGGGGCCGGAGCTGCCTCTTCCCAAGCCCTTCGCCGGACTTCCCAGAAGCCTCAGCTGCTCGGGCTCGGGCCGGCCCGCCCGATTCAGGTGCAGAAGACTCTGCGACACCCACCTGTCCGTCCGCTCTGACAGCAGCGGCTTCCTGCCGTCTCCCTATCTTAATCCAGCAGCGAGCGCTCCAAGGTGCTGTCATGTTGCTCGACTGAGAGTTCAGAGCATGAATTTAGTTTTGCCTGAACATCTTCTGTCTATCTGTCATCTGCATGTGACAGGTAGAAGGGCTCCAATCGTGGTGTGGAGATAACACACTCCTGGACTCGCTCAGGTCAAGTCAGCACCTTAAGAAGCTGAGCCGGGAAGAAAAAAGAGAATAGAGAAAAGCTTTTTTTTTTTTTTTTTTTTTAAGAAAAACGCGTGGAGAAAATTTCTCACTTGATCTCACGCTTAAAAGGGAAGAGACGACTTTTCCCATGACCCCCTTTTTTCGGATATCAAAAGCCCACTTCTCCGTGTGTGAGTGGTAAACGTGCAGCGTTCTCTCAGACGAGGTCGCTGGCTCACACAAACGTAAACACCCGGGCCTTTAGGAAAGATGGAAGAGAAGTTCAAGGTTTTTTCGCTGTCTGGTGTTTGTCCACTCTCGTGTCTCCCTGTGCAAAAAAAAAAGGGGGTGGGGGGGTGGAGTGTGTAATTAAGGTGGTGGTGGAGCAGTAGAAGAGGGGTGCGGGGCGTGGGGTCGGGGGCAGGAGGAACACGGCTTTGGTGCGTCTGCGTTTCCTGTAACAATGACGGGCTTCTTCTTTTGTAGTAGCTGACTGCACCGTGACCCTGCCAGGCACGCAGGGAGGCCGCAGAGAGAGAGAGAGAGAGAGAGAGAGAGAGAGAGTGAGATAAAGAGAGAGAGAGAGAGACAGACAGAGAGAGGGGGATTGGCAGCAACAGGGGGGAGGGACTGTGTTGGCTCTAATGTGTCAACCACGTGGATCACAGTAACCATGGCAGCCCTTGAGATGCAGCCAGTGTTTTTTTTATTTTTTTTCCCTCCCTTCTTCTTTCTATTCGCCCCCCCCAACCCCTTCCTCCTCCTCCTCCTCCCCCTTACTTCTCATACTCTCTCTTCCTCAGTTATCACCTCTCCACAGAGGAAAGCATGTGCGCGAGCAAGTATATGCACGCCTTCTTTTTCTTTTCTTTTGGGTGGGGGTAGGGGTGGGGGGGGGGTATTGTGTTTTAAGCGTGCACAGGCCTGAGAACGAGGACGCTTGCCAACCAGCCAGCCAGCCAGCCAGGCGGTCGGTGAAAACCCTGAGGTCTGAGAATGACAGAGGAGAGTGGGTCAGGGAGAGTGTGTGACTGAGGGATGAACCCCCCCCCCCCCCCCCCACACCCTAACCCCTCTCTTCCACCACCTCCCTCCATCCTCTCTCTCCCTCCTTACCACCACCACCACCACCACCAGATCTAGTTACACTACTGGCCAGGGTCACACATTCCAGATACGTTTCATTATCTCAGGGCCGCTATGCTACCTCTCTCTCTCTCTCTCTCTCTCTTCTCCCGCTTTCTGTTTCTCATAACCAAAAAAAAAAAAAGAAAGGGGAAAAAAGAAAGAAAGAAACCGGCCGGCTTGGCAGACTAATGGCTCTGGTCGGGCTTGATTGATTCAGTGAAGTAATCTGCAAATGGAATACATTAGGAAGGCAGAGAGAGGAGAGCAGAGCAGATGACTCAGAGACAGCACAGGCACACTGAGAAGAAGCAGAGGAGAATATGGGAATTGTGGGAATAGTTTTTAAAAAAAAAACATTTGTGAACAATAATCACACCGGAGGAATTTTTATGGAATAGTTTCAGTGTTTTATGTGAATTTTCGACATTCAATTTCATCTAAATGTGTGTTTTTTTTGGCCTCCTCTCCAGCATTAAACATTAGAAACAGTGTTCTGCAGTTCTCAGCTCTGAAGTTCCATGTTAGGCAGTGCTGGGAAAAAGCACAAAATGGCTGCCATAGAGGCAAGCTAGAAGCTCCACAGAAAAAAGAACTGCAGCTTTTCTCCTCCTCTCCTTCAACACACAGCTTCACCCCTTTCTCCCTCATACGTAGAGGAAACAGCATCTCCTGCCTTTTTTTGTTTTTTGTTTGTTTGTCGCCGTTGTGTACAATCGCGTCATCGCCCGTTATATTTTGTTATAAATAACAGAGCTGTAACCTTCCTCGGAGCTCACACACACACACACACATGTACACACACACACACACACAGACCCCCTGCTAAAGCCACCCCACCGTCCCTCCACTCGCTCCTCGCTCCCTGACCCTCGTCCTCTCCCATCATTCGCCTTCTAATTGCGAGTGTGTTGAATAGCAAGAGCCACAGCAGCATCAGTATGACCAAACACCCCCCCTCCCTCCCCCTACCCTACACTCTCTCCACCCCACCACCATCCCCACCCCTCCTCCTTCCTCTCTCCTCTCTCTCTCTCTCTCTCTCTACTCTCTCGCTCTCTCTCTCGCTGTCCGGCTTGTGCAGTCAGCAGAACAGGCTGGTGCTGTGCAGTATTGAGCCGGGAAAAATCAATGACTGCAGAGTGGGAGTAGGTAGGAGCTTGTGTGTGTGTGTGTGTGTGTGTGTGTGTGTGTGTGTGTGTGTGTGTGTGTACACAATCCTTTTGCCTATCCAGGCTGAGAGATCAGAGCTGTCAGTTGTCAGATATTTACAGAATTTTAAAGAGCTGGTCCTGTGTGCTGGTGTATCAGGCATATATGTGAAGATTTGTGAAGATTTGCAGGATTTAGTCAATGGTAACCCAATTTAAGAATATTTTTGTAACTGTTGGTATAATGCTGAACTGTGCAACTGTCCACACTACTGCTGCCAATATAATACCCAGGTTCCACTAATGATACCAATCATACTTTTATATAATATCTTACTTTGAGGGTCATAAAAAAAACCCATTTCCATTTACTAAATTGAGAAACAAAAAGTCCCAAATGTTAAAGTGCAACTTAACACTAAACCCATTGTATGTTGTGAAACTATAAACTCATTCTGGGCTCAGTCTATGGTTTTCATTGTTATGGCACTTCTTTTGCCTTTTTCCTGGAAGAATTTAGTCTGTCATGTCGACCAAAGAAGAAGAAGAAGGGGGAAAAAAATTTGGGACCCAGCTTAGCTCTCCATACTCCTGAAATACAAAGCAACATTTACTCCAAGTCAAGGCTACACCCCCCCACCCCCTCTATAAAAACAGAAATCATCTCTTGTGTTATTCTTCCTGACCGCTACAGCTGGTGGAAATCTAGGTATTAACATACTGTCTGCTGGTCATCCAGAGTTCACTGAACCATAGTTATAAAGGGTTTTCCCCAGGAAGCTGTTTAGCTAAAGCTATCCAGATCCTGGCCCTCATCTCATCTTGTAATCAAATTTAATGAGGGCCTAAACAATAGACTCTCTAAATATAATGTTTTTCTCAGTGGAAATAGTTCCTCTGCTACTGTTTTTGTGTGTGTGTGTGTGTGTGTGTGTGTGTCATAAAAATGGGTTTCCGTTTTTATGACCTTTAGCAGAGGTGGTGTCCGATTCAGGCGGCACAACTCGGTGATAAAGCATGGCGGGAAACACACTTGTTTGGAGTTTCCCTCACATAAAATATCATCTTAAGTTGTCATTCATTCATTCAGTGCCAGCAGCATACTTCTACTTAGGCCCAGTCTACTCTATATGAAGTCATATAATGATACAATTTGAGGATTGCTACTTCTCCAATTTGCTACTTTGTCATATATTTTTACTCAGTTGATCCCTGCTCTGCTCAGACCACTTAAATGGGTCCTGGTGACCCCTAAATCCTACTTTAAGGGTCTTTTTCTAGTCTTAAAAATCTATCCTAAAGACTTCTTTCATCCCTCGTTCTTGTCTCATGACTGAAGTAAGTACAATGACCTCCTACCGTGGCGTGACTCCTGGGGGCGTAACTCCAGGAACAGACCCCTGACCTTTTTTGCCCTATGGTCCAGGATAGAAGAGGGGGTGGGTGGGGTGTAGGAGGGTTTTTTTTTTTCTAACAAGGACATGACTCTGAAGCTTTGAGTGTAGCCGCTACCAAGGTGGTCATCGTGGCAAGACGGAGCTCTCTGTCAGATGACCGGTCTTGTGATGTCTGAGCAGAGGTGCTGGCTGGGAAGTGTGGGAGGTGGAGGGTGGGTGTGTGGGAGCAGGAGGAGGGGGGGGATGTAGGTCAGCTGATGTTGCTGGCTGCTGGGAAAAAAAAAAAGGATCCCGCCACGGTTGTTTAAGCAAGGAATGTCATGCCGTTTGATCTCTGCTCTCCACTCCAGAGCATTAAGATCTCTCCCACTCTGTCGCTCACATGACCCGTTTTTTTTTTTTTTTTTTTAAACATTCGCAAGCATCAATCGGGAACCGACCAATGAAACGCCTTGTACGATTTCTGCAGCCGCCACATCTCCCGCGTGGGTCAGAAAAGGCTTGAGCATGTGCAGTCACAGAAGAAGAGAGGAAGAGATGCAGGGAGAGGGCAGAGGGAACGGGCTGGGGGTGGATTGGAGAGAAAAAGAGAGAGAGAGAGGTGGTGGTGGAGGTGTGGGGGGGGGGGGGGGGATTCTGAATCAGCGTTCTCCTCCTGTCACTCCCTCTGGGGTTCCTCCATCAGGTCACGTCCCAAAAATAGCAACGGGCGCCGTTTCAAGTGCAAAACCGCCGGCTTCGGGGCTGCAGCCAGCCTGCGAGTGTGAGATTTCTATGGGAATAGTTGGCCACCTTCCAATGAGTGCTTTTTTTTCCCTCCTCCTCCTCCTCCTCCTCCTCCTCCTAACTCCCTCTCTTTTTTTTTTTCCCTCCTCCAATGTGACTGGCAGATGAGCTTGCATTTCTGAGTAAGCACATGGGCTCCACGTGAGCGGCCAGTGTGTAAACATTCACCTTCCCACAAACATAATCATCGCCGGCTGCCTTCCTACCTTCCTGCCTGCCTGCCTGCCTGCCTGCCTGCCTGCCTGCCTGGCTGTCTCTGTGTCACAGCCAGCGAGGCTCAATAACAACACCACATGGCACCGGAGCCTGTGCCCAGCACCAATTATTTCAACTGCCTCTCGAGATGACTTGCTTCAATTTTTTTTATTTTTTTTTCTCTTTCCCAACCACTTTCTCACTGCGAGCCACACAAAAACCGAGCGCTTCTCGCCAAGACGGATCATTATCATCGTTATGGGAAAGATGTGGGACTTTTTTTTTTTTTTTTTTTTAAAGAAAGGAAGAAAAATAAATCATTGTACCCGAATGTGCGCTTGTGCTGACAGCGTAAAATAACACAGACGCACGCCGACAATGGCAAAAATCACTCTTACTTCACTTGACTTTGACGAGACTCTCTCTCATCTGAATCAGACTCAACCCCCCCCCCCCCCCCCCCCCCCCCAACCTCCCCTCCAAATGCTCCAACTCCTTCACACTTCAGAGTCACGAGCCAAATCGGGCTTTATTTACATCCCTGCTTACACTCACCAAAACAGTAACACCCCCTCTCACACACACTCACACACACACACGCGCGCTGATTTGCTGTTGATATTGTGCATCCGTTTTTCCTTTTCATGTACTTCTTACTTCTTCATCATAATCTCAGTTTACTTGAAGCCACACAGGAGCGATATGTTTGAATGATGGTTTATTCTTCTAAACATATTTCCATATAAATATCAAGTCATGCTATAAATGGTTGAAATGGTGCTACAGATTAAATTTGAATGAGGTGTGTTTCCATCAGATGATTTGGAGTAAGTGGAGTAGTTGTCCCAGTGTGGGTCTTTGGCTTCAGGTTATGCTCACTGTATTTAATAAATAAGAAATGTATTTGTTAATATTTACAGCTTTCAGCTCAGGTTTTATATTTATCAAACTGTTAGAATGTCCAATGTGTTGTTTACTGCTGTTTATCATCCACTATAAATTCCACCTTAATTCATCATATTTTTCTCTTTGAAATCTTTCTTTAATTCATTAATTCAAACTAATTTGGATCATTTGAGTTTGGATAAGTCCTGTATAAGCCATCATTGACCCCGTGTCGCCCCTCTTGTTCCAGGATCTTTCGGGGTCTATTGACGACCTGCCCACTGGTACGGAGGGAGCCCTGAGCCCCGGCGTCAGCACCTCAGGGGTGTCCAGCAGTCAGGGCGAGCAGAGCAACCCAGCTCAGTCGCCCTTCTCTCCGCACACTTCGCCCCACCTGCCGGGCATCCGCGGACCCTCGCCATCGCCTGTGGGTTCCCCAGCGAGCGTCACCCCCCTCCCGCACCGGCCCTCTGTCCCCTGCTGCTGTGCCAGGTACATTTTTTTTTAGAAAATGTTATGCTTTTGCTCACGTAGTATAAAGGCATAGCATGAGGCTGTGCTAAATGACAGGATAAGAATTTAATAATAGAAATAACAAATGAAGACAGTCATTTCACTTCAACTGCTAAACCCAAAAAAACATATCTGCTATAAATACATAACCAGCTGCAATGGTTTGAATGCATTTTTTATAGAAGTGTCACCTTAGCTGTGCTCAGTGTGTTTAGAGAGTGTATAATCAGACATTGTGCGAAACATTCAGCAAACAAGCAGGAGACAGATTCAGTTTTCATTCAAAACTCGCGCACCTCGCAAAACCCAGAGGATCACATTTGTAATTCATGAAGAGACTCACCAGATGGGAACATTAAGTTTTTCCTAACATGATGCTCGTAAAACCAGTCATACAGCAGAGACACCACCGACAAGTGATTGTGGATGATACACTGTCTTTTATTTTAGTTTTTTATTTTAGTTTTTGCTTGGATTTGATTGGCTCGCTGTCATTTGATGGCCAGCAGGTCAAGGGCAGTCTTGATTTCCAAAGTTTCTTTTTTTTAATTTAGTTTATTTATTTAAAAAGCGACAGTGTACATTCATGAACATTTCAAATTACAATGTAAAAGCACCGGAATTAGCTAAGATAGCTAGTTCATCCGTTGTCTCTTGGATTAATTTGAATTCCTAAACACTTTGTTTCTGTCTCTCAGGTAATCAGATGCCTCCCCGGCCGCCCAGCGTCCAGTCAGACAGCATCATGCACTCTTCCATGAACCAGTCAGCCATGGGTCAGGACAGGGGTGAGTATGGTGACATGCTTCAAGGAGATTTTAATAATAATGCATTTTATTTATAGGTGCCTTTCAAAGCATATAGTCCAAGATATGGTCATGCTGCTTATACAAAAGCACCTAGCCTTCATTTGCTCAGTAGGCAACATTGCAAGAATATGTGCCACGTCCTCAGTAACTCTTGGGTGTCATAGATTACGTTTGTATACATTCTTCCCTCCTTTAAACACTCCCCCAGGATGAATCTTTAAATAAGCTGGTAATCTTCTTGGCAGGTCAAATGAGGAAAGAGTTCACAGCGTGTCACGTAGTTGTAGCAGATGTAGGATTTTAAGTGAGGTATCTCCAAACGAAGGAGCGCGTATCTAATGATGACCTAAATCTTTGGTTCTGCAGTGTACATGCGCAACCCTCAGATGCCTCCTTACGGGTCCCCTGGACAACCTGGCTCCGCCTTATCTCCACGCCAGTCTTCGGGAGGCCAGATGCATAGTGGAATGGGACCTTATCCCCAGAACAACTCTATGGGAAACTATGGGCCTCAGGGGGGCCAGTATGGCCCACAAGGTAAAACTCTCCACTAGTAAACATAATAGTAGAGGAGAGAGGAGAGTACAGTGTTGAGTGATGCACTTCTCCTCCCTCTTATCATGCAGGGTTTTTTTTAAATCCCCTAAAAACATTATGAATGAGTTTACAGTTGTCGTCTTGCAGCCATCAGAGTATTGTAGATAGCCCAGATTTGAAAATGCTTTAAAGTTTTCTCTCACTTCATATATTTATCAAATTATATCACTACACTTTGAAGTCTCAGATGGTTTCTGTGAGCTTTGAAGAAGTTCTGCTATGAGTCATAGCAGCGAACAGCGAGGGCCAGATAAAACCCGCTTCATCAGGCTACTTGTCAGAACAGGCAGCACAGAGGTAAATTTAGAGCCGGACTACTGAAAGTCTTTATCTCGTCAGGGAGAAATGAGTAGAAGTCCATCCACAGATTTCTCTGTTTTTCGACTGAAATATATTTTTTACAAAGACAGTCGGCTGGCATCAGAGTCCATTAGATGATTGTGTGAAGTGTGAAGTGTTGAAGCAGCCTCATGTAGCAACAGTCTTAATGTTTGTCCATCTCTGACACTTCCAGGTTACCCCAGGCAGCCCGGCTACACAGGGATGCCCAACGCCAACTACCCCAGTGGTCCTGGCATGGGCGGCTCCATGAACCCCATGCCCGGCCAGGGCAGCGGGGCTCCATATGGAAACATGCCTCCTGGCAGAATAGCCCCAGGACAGATGGCTACTCGGCCCTACGGTCCCGCCATGGCCACTAACATGGGCGCCATGCCTCCTCAGGTGGCGTCCGGGATGTGTCCCCCTCCAGGCATGAACAGGAAGGACGGCGGCCCCTCCATGCACCACGGACCTACAAACTCCATACAACACAGGTGAGTGGTTAAAACTACCAACTGCATCACTATCTCAATGAGACACAAGGGAACAGTTCACTGCTGAGGTTCAGAGCAACTCATTGTATCGAACCGAGAGAAATTTATTTTCTATCTTTTAGCAGAATATATGTGTCCTTGCTTTACTGTGTGTGCTGCTTCTGCGAGCATGAAAACTGATCGGTTCTTCCCACGTGCAAGCCAGTCTGCTGTGTGTTTTGGTCCCTGTGTGCTGCAGAGTAGATGGCAGTGGACCAAAACACTTATCTATGAGAGAAAAGGAAGAAATGGAGAGAATAAGAGAGCAAGAGATGGTCTCTGAGATCAGTGAATCACATCCTTCCCTAGCGAGGACGCCAGCTCAGCCTACAAAGAGGCTCTTGTGGACTTGGCAAATGCTAGAATCAAATGACGTAAATTGATGTGTCCTACAGAATAAGCTGAACCCAGTAAACACAAAGGGGAAAAAACATAGATTTGTTACAGCATCAAACAGAAAAGCATTAAAAGGACAACAGACTCTTAAATTTTAATTTCTTGGAGTTTCTTGGTAATGAAATCCTATCAGCAAGCAGTGTCTTACTTCTAAACAAGCCTTCTCTTCTTCAGGCCACCTGGCTATCCCAACATGTCCCAAGGCATGATGGGAGCAGGCTCTCCATACGGCCCTGGCATGAACAGCATGCACGGTATGATGAACCAGGGAGGTCCAGGACCATACCCAATGGGAGCCAACATGGCCAACAATACCCCTGGTGAGTAAAGGCTACATAGCAGACCCGATCAGGTGGTTTGTTGTACAATATGGGCTTGGAGGTTTAGTCCAAGAACTGGTTTTATAGACTGCATATCTTTTATTTTAATATCCTTTTCTTGTTACCCCTGAACACCCAGGAATGGCTCCAAGTTCAGAGTTCGTCATGGACAAAGTTAACCCTGCCCAGAAGATAAACAACAAAGTGGAGGGAACCCCCAAACCAGAATCAAAAAAGGTAGAAGATCTATATCCATGAACTTCCAATTCTTGTTAAATATTAAGACTTTTCTTTTTCAATCTCACAATTTCTTCCGGTCATCTGTCTGTCTGTAGAAGTCGAGTTCTTCCACCATCACCAATGAGAAGATCACTCGCCTGTACGAGCTCGGCCCAGAGCCAGAGAGGAAGATGTGGGTGGACCGATATCTGGCCTTTGCAGAGGAGAAGGCTATGGGCATGAACAACCTGCCCGCCGTGGGACGCAAGCCTCTCGACCTATTCAGACTCTACATATCCGTCAAAGAGATCGGCGGCCTCACCCAGGTACGACTTTGATTCCGCCTCAAATCGAGCGGAATATCCACTGATTCAGAACGAGCATGGCTTTGTGCTTTGTTACGAGTCTGTTGTGTTGCATCTTTCTGAGCCTCCCTCCCTTTTTCTCATCGCCCACCAGGTGAACAAGAACAAGAAGTGGAGGGAGCTGGCCACCAACCTGAACGTGGGCACGTCGAGCAGCGCGGCCAGTTCGCTCAAGAAACAGTACATCCAGTGTTTGTACGCCTTCGAGTGCAAGATCGAGCGTGGCGAGGACCCGCCCCCGGACTTCTTCAACACAGACACCAAAAAGAACCAGCCGAAGATCCAGCCTCCAAGCCCAGGTGAGCGCTGGCGTCCTCCCACACCTCATTACCATTTATTTCCCCCTCCGAGTTACACATCGAAGTCCACTTCTATTGAATGAATGAATGAATGAATGAGTCTTTTTTTTCCTCCCTCGTGTGCTGTGCAATTCATCACATCTTTCCTGCTCTGTTTACCTCACATCATCTGCCCATAAACTCGCGTGTTTTATTGTATCCTATTAATTTCAATGTTAAAAGCTGATCTTAGACCATCGTTTGTCATCTCCTGTATGGGGCTGCCATCCACCATAAATCACTGCTCTTTCGGTATAGTCGTATACACCGACCGGAGGAGTTGTAAATGATGGAGCGGTAGCTGTAAGTCACAGAAGTCCACTGGATCCTCTGGATGATTCCAAGAAACGCATCTCTTGGGGGAATACTCCTGGCATTTGCAGAGGACATGACGAAAGACTTGTCCTTTCAGACCCCCCCCCCCCCCCCCCCCCCCCCCCAACCCTCATTGGTGTTTTTTTTCTGCGAACAGAGACCAGCATGCCAAATCTTTCAATGAACTCCGGGTAAAAGTCGGTGTGTACACTGGCAGCGTGTCATACCAGAGGTTGAAGGGGGGGGGTGGGGGGATTCTCAGGGCTCGCGTTGTCGCCTGGAAGCTGTTTGTTTTGGAGGGACTCCTGTTATTAGCTGCCAGGAGCAACCACACCGGGAGCGACCACGTGCTGTTTCAGTCTGGCCGAGACCCAGGCTGTCAGACACGGGGCACTGACTCAGCGCCGGGGTGTTGTTACAGGAGACATCAGGGTGCTTGTCAGCTGGCATCAGCCTTCTAGTTAGTATGAAGGAAGAGCTGGTGGTGGTGGTGGTGGTGGTGGTGGGGATGGGGGGTGAGGAGGGGTGATGGTGGTGGTGGCGGCGTGTGGCGGGAGGTGATTTGGCGATAGCGATGCCCCCGTCAGTGGCGTGTCCTCGCTGCCTGGTGCCTGGCCCAGGGCTACAGAGGCAAGGCAACACTCCCTGGAGATTAGTACTGAGCCAGAAAATGATGAATGGGGGGAAGAGCTTGAATGTGTATGTGTATGTGCGTGTGTATGTGTGTAAAAGTCACACGATTCTCACTCTCCCTCTCTCTCTCTCTCGCTCTCTCTCTCTCTCTGACTCTCTCTCTTTCTCTCTCTCTCTCTCTCTGACTCTCTGTTTCTACCATGCTATTTTTTTCCATTCCTCACAAGATCCCCCCCTCCTCCTCCTCCTCCTCCCCTTTTCCTCCCTTCATCTTTAGTAGAGGGAAATCCCTGCCCAGGGGGGAGGGGGAGGGGGAGGGGGAGCCGGTTAATGTGTGTGTGTGTGTGTGTGTATGTGTGAGAGCGAGACAGGCAAGAGGGTGATGTGAGAAAATGTGAATAAATGTGACCTGCAAGTGACCCCAGTGTTGTATGTGTGTATGTGTGTGTGTGTGTGCCAGTTTAATGAATGGGAACCTGTGAGTCATCAGACTGGCGTGCTAATAGTGAGAAAGTCCTGAGTTGAAGTTAAGGATGAGTGCCACTATGTCTCACACACATACACATACACACACACACACACACACACACACACACACACACACACACACACACATACATACACACCACAAACAATCTATCACTCACTATCACGCACACATACACAAGTCACTGTCTCTACAGGCCAGGCAGTAATCTGTCAGAGTCAGGGTTTAGATCATTGTTTCCTGGTGACTCCAAGAGCCTGGCGGTGGTAAGGGAGGGTGATGGGAAGTGGAGGTGGGGGATGGGGGGGTGGTGGGGCGGGAGGGTTGGCATGCTGTGATGAGCTGGAGGATTCAACATTTTTCGCTGGCTGTGCACTCAAAAGCCAGTCAGCTTGACACAAACTGTGTTGCTCTGTGCAGAGCTCAGGAATTTCTTAATGGAATTTAGGATTGCCAAAAGCAGCATGTGTTCCTGAAAGCCCCCAGCAGTGCTCAGCATATCCACAAGACTATCTCTGCCTCTATCAGCTCCCAAGTCTCGCCTTTATTCCTGGAGGAGAAGGGGCTCTTTCGAGTTCTCTGTAATCTTTGAATTTTTTCAAACCAGAGGTTGTTGTTGTTTTGCCAGTACTCAGTATGTGTATGTCCTTGTTTTGCAGCTGGTTCAGGATCCCTCCAAGGCCCCCAGACCCCTCAGTCCACCAGTAGTTCGATGGCAGAAGGGGGAGACCTGAAGCCCCCCACGCCAGCATCCACACCGCACACACAAATGCCTCCTATGCCTGGCGTCAGGTACGAGTTAGAAGCCATAGTCTCATGTTTCTGACAGTAACAATATTAAGAGTCATCACAATAACATGAAACTGATCCCTGTGGAGAAATTAGATCTTTGCATCTGGATATAGTAATAGAGTACAACAAACATGAAAGTAGGCTTTAAGTTATGTAGTCGGAGGTCATGTTATGATATACTCACAACCAACCTATTTGTGTTAAAGAGGAGTATAATAATGAAGGAGGTATGAAAACAGTTGATTAAATTAAATATTTGGAAATAACTGCAGTAAAACAAGAAATAAAGGCTAGATTAAGTTATGAAGTACAGTAATATAAATGTCCTCCCAAAAATTAATATTTGGGAACTAGAAAATGATTTACAGTATATGAACCAAAAATTCCACCATTTACTAACAAGCTTCTTGCTCTCTTGTAGGAGTAGCGTAAATTTGCAGGACCCTTTTGCTGATGGTGGAGACCCAGCATTTTCTAGAAGGAACGCCCTGACTCCCAACTCTCAGGGCTACCAGCCTGGTATGGCTGGCCCCCCAGAGATAATGGGAAGAATGGGTCCCTATGAGTCCAACAAAGACCCCTTCGGCGGCATGAGGAAAGGTAAGTGCCAACCAACTAGATCACATGCTGTTGGAATTCTGTTAGAGTTGAAACTAATGATATTTTTTAACTTGAAGCTGGAGAGCAGTTCATGCCGCCAGGCCCTAACAGTGGGATGGGAGAACAGTACAACAGAGGCCCACCTGGCCCCATGGGCAATATGCAGATGGGCCAGAGGCAACAGTACCCTTACGGATACGACCGCAGGTAAACATTACTTTAATCTTTATGTGTCAGCAATACCATATATTTTTGTAATTTTATTTTATTTTTATCAAAGGGTATTATTGAGTGCCAGACAAGTTAGCTTTAGGGGAATTGTGTGTGCTATACCAATCCTTTTGTGTATTCATTAGAACCAAATATACTGACTAGCATTGTTTGTTTGGTTTAACAGACAGGAGCCGGGCATGGGCCCTGACGGCAGCATGGGACCAGGAGTTCCTCAGCCCAACATGATGCCTTCAGGAGCCGACACAGGGATGTACTCGCCCAGCCGCCCTCCACCACAGCAAAGGTACGCAGCATTCAATACTTAGATTTGTCTTAATTATGACCAAAGAAGAAGATGGTTGGTATTTTTCCAGTGTAGTAATGTTAAGAAAGTACATGTATCAGCCTTTTTATACTTAAAATACCTGTGGAATCAATTGAAAAGAAGAATGAATTAGTATAAAGTTTTCTCTTTTGCTATTGTTCTCAGGCATGAATCCTATGCCAATCAGTACCCTGGCCAGGGAGCTCCCCCTGGTGGCCCATACCCAAATCAACAACCAGGAATGTATCCACAGCAGCAACCGGTAAGAACATTTTGTTCAGTGTTTGTAGTGCTCCTATTGAAGCTTGATTCCCTGTTTTCAACATTCCCGTGATTAAAAATGTTTTTTTACTACATATGTATTAAACATAAACTTTCCTATTACTGCTGGCATTCTTTTAAAAAAGATGCAAGCATTAATTCTTCTATATGATATGATTGCATACAATACTCAATTGTTAATGCTAACTGTTGTCTGTTGACAGAACTACAAGCGTCCTGTAGATGGAGGGTATGGTCCTCCCGCCAAGCGCCATGAGGGAGAAATGTACAATGTCCCGTATACTGGCCAGCAGCAGCCAGGACCCCAGCCCTCTGGGCCCCAGGGTCAACAGGACATGTATAATCAGTATAATGCATACCCTGGTGGGGAGCGCAGACCACCAGGCCCACAAAACCAGTTCCCCTTTCCCTTTGGCCGGGACCGAGGACCATCATCTGCAGGCCCCAACTCCCAGTCTCCAATGCCACCCCAAATGATGGCAAGCTCCATGCCTTCAGGTCCTGATGGCCCACAGGGCCCAATGTGGCAGGGCCGCAATGAGATGGGCTACCCCAACTATCCCAACCGTCAGGGACCTCCTGTACCTGGCCAGGGCCCTGGCTACCATGGCATGAACCGCTCTGAGGAGATGATACCATCAGACCAACGCATGAACCACGAGGGTCAATGGCCTGGCCATGTCAACCAGAGACAGCCACCTTTTGGCCCCGGTGGTTCTGGACCACCCATGACCAGACCCCTGCCATCCACCTACCAGACTTCACAGAACCACATTCCTCAGGTGTCAAGCCCAGCGCCAATGCCCAGGCCCATGGAAAGCAGGACATCGCCCAGCAAGTCCCCCTACATGCATCCGGGCATCAAAGTGCAGAAAGCCGGACCTCCGGTGCCAGCCTCCCACATTGGCCAGGCCCCTGTACAGCAACCCATGATCAGGCGAGATGTGGCTTTCCCTCCTGGTTCAGTAGAGGCCTCCCAACCCCACCTGAAACCTCGCAGGCGGCTAACCATGAAAGACATAGGTACAAAACGTTCAACTCATGGCACTCAATTCTTCCTGTAAATGCATTTGGGTAATAACTAGTGGTGTAACATTACATGTATTTGTCCTGAAACATTCAGTACAGGATGTTTAGTTGAGTGCACAACTTTCCTCAGTTTGGTAAGGTCCATGACCCAAACAATTACTGTCAGAAATGTTTAATAATCCACTTACTCCGATGTGCAGAACAATAATTCTAGAGTGCGAGTTCCACCTGGAACATGTTTGGCAGCACATCACTTAGCTGTAGCATGCTAATGGATATATGCTAGCAGGCTTAGCCAAAGAAGCCTGTTTGCCCTGTAGTGTTACTTCCATCAGAATGACAAATGAGAGACCCATAACACTGATGAAATACAACAATATTAAAACATGCTCCTTTATCTCCGTAGTGAATCAATATTGCGTCTCTCCATCCCCCTACCCTCTCTGATGGTCAGCTTTTCATTCCGCCTTTGAGTGAAGCCATTCAGAACAACTATAAAAACATTTTTTAAATTTAAAAATTACCTTTCCTTTTTTATCTGCTGTACCTAACCATGACCCTGAAACTGAGCTGTGTAGCAAACCGAGAATTTTGTTTACCATTACACCGCTAACACAGACTGTTGGCAATAGGCACAGAAAAAGATTGAATTAAAAACCACAGCAAAAATATGAGCCGTATAACCAGAACTGGAAGACATAGTTTTACAGAGGTCATAAAATGGTAATCATCACTAAAGGTATGATGAACGACCACCAGCCTGCCTGACCTGAATTTGCAATTTGATATTTGATACCCTGGCTGTTCTCTGGAGAAGCTTCTTTATAATCATTTAACAGTTGTAAGCTACTGATTTGGAATGGTGATAGAAACTGGGGCACCTCTATCTGTCTTTACAACCAAAATAACTGATCATGATCAAGTTGGCTCACATTCATTCTGCTCTTGTCTATTAACAGGCACTCCTGAGGCATGGAGAGTGATGATGTCACTAAAGTCAGGCTTACTAGCGGAAAGCACGTGGGCCTTGGACACCATTAACATTTTACTGTATGATGACAATAGCATTACTACTTTTAACTTATGCCAGGTAAGTTCCACAAAGCTACATTCGCATGAACATTCTTAACAAAATGATTTACGTTGTATGAACCATGGGATTGTTTTAGTAATTATCTTCTTCGGTTGCTCAGCTTCCTGGATTCCTGGAGTTGGTGGTGGAATACTTCAGACGCTGCCTCATCGAGATCTTTGGTATCTTAAAGGAGTATGAAGTAGGAGACCCCGGCCAGCGCACCCTCATAGACCCCAACGCTGCTGATGATTCTGATGATGAAATTCCAATGCCTGAGGGGGAGGACATGGACACAGATGAAGAGGACGACGAGGAAGAAGAGGTAGAAGAAACAAAGGCGAATTCTGACGCCTCTTCACTGGTCCAAGTGAAACAGGAGGAGGACGGCTCCCAGAAAGACAGGTCTTCAGAGGACGAGGAAGAGGAGAAGGAAAGGGAGTCTTCTGTTAAGGAACCCAATACCTCTACCTCAGGGTCCTCCCAAGACCCCAACCTCCACTCGGAAAAGCCCAGGCAGGCTAGTAAATTTGATAAACTCCCCATCAAGTTGGTGCGGAAGAAGAATCCCTTCCTGTTGAACCACTCATCCAAGCTTGGGCAGCGGCAGTGCTTTGACAGCGGCCTGATACACTGGAGCATTGGTGGTGGTGACACTACCGAACACATCCAGACCCACTTTGAGAGCCGGAAGAACCTTCTCAAACAGCGGAAACGCACGGCAACATCCTCCGAGAATCGCAAGAAGGTCCAGACGCCTGAGGTGGCGACGGAAAACCCTGAGAAATCGAAGTCCCATGGGGAGAATAAGCTCCGGCAGCAGCAGCCCCAGCCATCTGAACCTCAGAAGTCTCCAGCAGAGAAGGCACCTCCTCCTCCTCTTCCTATTGGCGCACCAGTCACTGCCACCATTGACGATGTACTATCTGCGCGACCAGGATCAGTCACGGAGGAAGTTGTTCGTGGAGGCGCAGAGGAGCAGAAAGAAAACGGCAAATACTTGTTCAGCATCAACCCTGACCTGCAAAGCCGCCGCAACATCAAGATCTTAGAAGACGAGCCTCACAGCAAGGACGAAACGCCACTCAGTACTCTGTCGGACTGGCAGGACTCACTAGCCCGGCGCTGCATCTGCATTTCCAACATAGTGCGCAGCCTCTCCTTTGTCCCTGGGAACGACCAGGAGATGTCGAAACACCCAGGCCTCCTCTTGCTTCTGGGCCGCCTGGTGCTGCTCCACCACAGGCACCCCGAACGCAAACAGGCGCCGGTCACTTACGAGAAGGAGGAAGAGGAAGATGAAGGCGTGAGCTGCGAGAGAGACGAGTGGTGGTGGGACTGCCTCGAGGTGTTACGGGAGAACTGCCTGGTCACTCTGGCGAACATCTCAGGCCAGCTGGACCTTTCTATCTATCCAGAGAGTATATGCCTGCCACTGCTTGACGGCCTGCTCCACTGGGCTGTCTGCCCCTCAGCAGAGGCCTTGGACCCCTTCCCCACGCTGGGGCCCCATGGCTCACTTTCCCCCCAGAGACTGGTCCTTGAGACCCTCAGCAAGCTCAGCATCCAGGACAACAACGTCGACCTCATTCTGGCAACGCCACCGTTCAGCCGCTTGGAGAAGCTCTATGGCTCACTGGTGCGTCTGGTCGGCGAGCGCAAGGTGGCCGTCTGCCGGGAAATGGCAGTCGTCCTGTTGGCTAACTTGGCCCACGGCGACAGCCTCGCAGCACGGGCTATCGCCGTGCAGAAAGGCAGCGTGGGTAACCTGCTAGGCTTCCTCGAGGACAGTCTAGCGGCCACGCAGTACCAGCAGAGCCAGAGCTCCCTGTTACAAATGCAGGGCGCACCCCAGTTTGAGCCCACCAGTGTGGACATGATGCGGCGGGCGGCCCGGGCCCTGCACGCACTGGCTAAGGTGGAGGAAAACCACTCGGAGTTCACTTTGTATGAGTCGCGGCTACTGGACATCTCAGTGTCCCCACTTATGAACTCTATGGTGTCCCAAGTGATCTGTGACGTACTGTTTCTGATTGGCCAGTCATGACAGCCGTGGGGAGGTTTCAGCTCTGCCTCTTTCCGTTCCCCCTCCTCCCCCCCCTTTTTTTGTGTGTCTGTTGCGTGTGAGTGAAAAGAGCAAAACTGACTGTCCTTTTTTTTTCTTTTTTTTTCTTTTTTTTAATTTATGCAAAATCACCTCGGATTCCACTGTCTTTTTACCCCCCTGCTTCTCACTAAAGGAAGGAATATCATGAAGTAGCTGTGGATTTTAAACTTCTGAAAATGGAAAGATACTGGCGAAGAAGAGCAGATTGGGACCCAGGCATAGGACAGAGTGTGCTGCCCTGCAGAAAAAGGACTTGTTTTTTTTAATGAAAAAACAAAAATCTCCAGAAAAAAGAAAAAAACTGTAACCAAAGTTGCTGTCTCGTTTACAGTGAGTTTGGGGGATACATGTGCTTGGGGGATACACGTGCTCGCTTTCTCCCTCGGGGGGGAGGGAGGGGGGTCGGCAGGGAGAAGAGGGCACGGACTAAACAATATTATGGTTCATGTTTGGAGGCTACATAGACTCACAGACTGTGGTGTGGTATAATTGCTGTAACTTTGGATGCTATATACTCAGCCCCACAGGAACCACATTATTGGCTGTGAACAGACATCTGTCATGGGAGGCCTGTGCAGTAGATTGTAGGACTTTTTTCTGTACTGTACACCTTAAAAACTGTAAACATACTGTAATAATACTGTTTCACACTGAGATACGCTGGCTTGGCAGCAAACTGTAGTTTTTAAAAACAGTTTTAGTTAATGTCGAGAGAGAAAACGGCTTTCCCCCCAAAGTATGGTGAACCTACAACACCCCGACCTCTTCTCTTTGTCCCTTGATTGTATGACTTGACCCTTATATTAAAAAGTCACCTCTTTAGGACTGGTCCTCAACTCTAGATGCAGTCCAAGCTGCAGTGTATATATGATGTTGTACATTACACTTCTCTCTCTCTCTTTCTCAAATTCTGTTGCTCTTCACCATCTTTTTAATCTTTGACGACAACAAGTTCGACGCATCAAGTACGCCATGTGATTACTTGACGCCTCCCCTCCCCACACCCCCCCCCCCCCCCTCCCCCCCTCACACACACACCCCACCCCGCCCTCGCCACCCTCTCAGTTACCTTCAGCAGCCTCGCCCTGCTCGTACCTTTGCTCCAGGGGAGGAGGAGGAGGAGGAGGAGTAGGAGGGAGGGGGAGGGGTGTTTAGCTGCTGTCCAACGCCACCCCCCCCACCCTCAACAAACACAACTTCAAAGTTTCAGTTCGTCTCCGGTCCGGGTGTAGAGAATATAACAAAATCATGTCTGCGGTTCCATTTGAGCTCCTTCATAAATGACAAACTAGACCTTGATGAAGAAACCATTTTAATTTTTTGTTTATTTTTTTTTTGTTTTGTTTTTTTTTTTGTTTTTTTTTCCAGTGATGCGGATTCTGCATATTTGTATTTCAGATGATGTAGCTAAAAACTTGATGTAAATTCCTCTTTTTTCCTTTTTTTGGCTTAATGAATATCATTTATTCAGTATGAAATCTTTATACTATATGTTCCACGTGTTAAGAATAAATGTACATTAAATCTTCGTAAGACGTTTGCTGTGGATTTATTCATATTCTCTTCATTTGGGTTGAGGCAGCAGTAAATAAAGCCTTGAATTTTTCATTTTGGCTCGCATAGAGACAATTTGATACATGTAAAGCAGCGTACAGTGTGTTCTGCTGACGGTTATGATATTTACACACGGATGAAGATGCAACACACACACACACACACACAGGACTCCATAGAGTATGCTGCTTATAAAATGCACAGCCATGTTTTCCATCTGTGCATTGATTGACATCTCACCCCCATGTTGCATGGCTGTCCTTGTCCCTCAATCACACATGATGATATTTACATATACATTAGTGTGTGCGTACTGGTAGTGGTGGTGGGGAGGAGGTGTGTGTGTGTGTGTGTGTGTGTGTGGGGTCTGCTTGGTACATACAGATAAGCTTACAGTTCTCATTTACAAAAGGTACAAAGGGTATGTGGTCTCTGAATTTCATTTATAATATTTCGACAGGAGCAGCTCTCACTTTTAAGAGAATTCAGTGGGTGAGTTATGTGGGCTGCAAGACTTGTTCCAGATAAACCCTTCTGTTAATACCCAATACCAAAGCTGCCACTCAGAAGTTAAACTGATCCATGTTTAATTCCTAGAGTGCCAAAATTACAAGAAAGTCCTCAAATTTTCCATTGCAGCCCCTCAATGGAACGCAAAATAGCATCTATAAAAACAAAGCAGTGTCGGCATGAGCTAAAAGTGGCAACAGCTCCATTTTCAAAGCTGCTGCCACCTCTTGATGTCTTTTTTTTTTCTTCTTCTTTTTGTGGTTAAGCTTTGTTTACTCAGGAAGTCTCATTGAGATCAAGATCTTTTTCACAAGAGAGACATGAAAACACAGTAATCCAAAGTAAAGTCCTCACTTCCTTTTCATAACACAGACTGTTTTGACTTTTTTTCTGGCTTGGTTTGAAATGCAGTAAAGATACACGGATCTCCTGGAATGAAACCCCCAGTGCACTGTGAGCTTTTTTTTTTTTTTCACCCCACTCTCGGAGCTTATTCATGGTCTTTGATAGTATTAAAAATAAAAAAATATACATTTATAGAGCAGCTTTCATACAGGAAATGCAGCTCAAAGTGCTTTAAAGGGGTCACACCAAAGGTTTAGTGCTGCAATTCCATAAAGTCAGCGGGCAAGTAAAGAGTAAAGAAAGCAGCTGAAGTGGGGATATCGTGACTTTTAAACATGCTACTCAATATAACCTTTTTACCACCTCAACACTCACTTCTGTCAAATCACCATCGGTTATTGCACAGGCTGTTTAATATAAGATATCCATGATGACACCATAAGGGTTATTATTCAGCCAGAGCTACAGATGACATCATACATCATACTCTAATTCCACAGGATGAGCAGAACTATTTATGAACAGTTAACTGAACTCCACGTGTAAAATGAACCTTAATTAGGAGAAAATGAGAAATTAGAATGCAAGAAAATATGAATATTTGACATATATACCCTAAAGTAATGATGACAAATTGTAAAATCAACATTTAAACATTGACTTCTCCTGGATTCAGGTGTCTTGTACTACGTCATAGCCACAAAATATAGACTTTCACTCTCTTCTGACTCAGTTTCCATCTGTCACTCCTGTTAAAAGCTTCATATTCAACAGTAATGGATGGTGGTGTTTTCATTGTCTGTCCCATTGCGCTCTCTAGAGGTCATCTGCTGGTAATGACACACAACACTGGGACATCATTGTGGAAACAGCTGCAATCAATCAATCTGCACAGCCTTAGTGTTGTATTTGAAAAATGAATGTGGGCAAAATGCTTATATTGCAAACAGTGAATTATTTGATGACATAGGAAGGCCAACGCTTTAGAAATCAGGGTAAATGTAATTGTTAGATAGAATTACTCTTGTTGTTTATATCCATATGTAGCTAATGAGACTAAAACCGTAGAGAAAGTGTAGTTTCATGCAAGTCTTGTGCTAATTGTACAGGATAATGATGTTTGAATTGGACAGTGTTGAGAAACGTAAGAAGCAGCAAAGACAAATGTGTACCTGCTGCTTATGAATATTTTAATCTACTTTGTCAGCATGCTGTGAAGCACACTACAGCCCATCTGCAGCTGCATCTGAGAATAATCATTGGAAACTACCTGCCACATCTGTCCAGTACTCTAGATCCATACAAAGACTATACACAACCACACGTTGACCTCAACCTCATCACTATCTCAGTGGACTCATGCTGATGATATTTTAAATCAGAGTCTCAGGTGCCATTAAGACAACTCATCTCCACCTGCACTGATGAACACATGATTCTGCTTTCAATTTCACTCACGGCGGCACCTGCAGCCAGCAGAGGCCAACAGACATCTGTCATGGATTTCGGAAGAGCCGTGACTAACAATCATGACGGCGAGAGGTAAGCGCACGCTGCCAAAAGATTTTTCACGTCTCTAAATAGATTCTCAAGCCGTCATAATCACATCAACAAAGCACCTAACAAATCTTCCCATCCCTTCACCTCCCCACTACCCCAACCTCCCAATGTAGATTTGCCTCCAACATGCTGGCAGCACTGACAGCATTGACAGATGGGTGTTGTGTAAGTGATTCACTGGAACACTGTCAATATCCATATGCTCAAATATTGATTGCAGCTGGAGTCATTGTTATCAGCAATGGTGATGATTTGCCTTGATGGCTGCTGAATGAGTCCTGCATCACTGGACACTGTTTATGAAGAAATAAATGCTCACATACAGCACACAGAATAGCCCATTAGATTAAAGTTGAGATGTTTCTTCTGTTGTATTTCAGATTAGGTTGTTTTTTTTTCCAGCAATTCAAAAATGTTGTTTTTTGTTATTACTAGGGCTAGTTAATTTTTGTTTTACACCAGAACCAATCCAAATACCCTTAAAGTGATACCGATGCCAGTAGAGTACTACATTCGATACCCATCATCAAATTCACCACGACTTAACCACCACGGACGGGTTGTAGCTGCTGTGGCAGTGGGCCAATCACATGTTACATTAAATCGAAGAACACTTGTGTTGATTGGTTGTGAGCAAGTCCATTCAAATAGTCATATTTTATAGCTCTGGGTGGAATAAGGATCGATTGAAGGTGTCACTTCACGGGCGCCTTTTCGATACTACTTGGTATCGATTTATTTCGGTTGATACCTTAAAGGTATTCAGTATGGATACCCAGCCTAGTTATTACTCAATCTAATTGCAGCATTTGCCATGGTTGACCATACAATACTGCTCAATGGACTGGAAGAGTGAGTGGGACTCTATGGCACTGTGCTAAATTGGGTCATATCATATTTACAGGATAGGGACTACTTTCTATCTATTCTATCATATTCTATGAATCTGAGTGAACAAAATCATGTGTGAAGTTCCTCAAGGTTCAATATCTACATGCCCCCCCACCCCCCGCTCAGGTTATAGAACATTATAACATCTCCTAACATACTTATGCAGATGACACACAACTCTATATAATAGTGTTACCACATGACTAAAGTCCCTTACATTTGCTGAATAAATGCATGGTATAAATCTATGAGTGGAAGTGCAAGAATTTTCTTTAACTGAGCTCAGAAGAGACAATTGTTGAGACAATTGTTTATGGCCCCAAAGAAGACACTCACTTTTACACTGTGACACTAAAACCTACAAATGAAGACATAAATCTTGGTGTAGTTATGGACTCAGACCTAAATTTTAACAGCCACATAAAGACAATTACATCATCAGCCTACTGCCACCTTAAAAACACATCAAGAACTACAAGATTTTTTTATCTAAACAAGATACAGAAATACTAGTTCAAGCATTTAATTTCAGCAGGGTAGATTATTGGTGTCTTCACAAATCTTGGCAAAAAAATCAATCGCAAAGCTGCAGTTCATTCCTCAATGACACCAAGAAAATAGAGCACATTATACCAGTCCTTAAATCACTGCACTGGATTCCTGTGTGTCAAAGGATAGATTTTAAATTCCTATTACTAGTCTATAAAGCACTAAAATAGTCTCAGGGCCCAAGTACATGTTTTATTTGTACATTACAAAGAACCCAGACCCCTCTGGTCATTTGGGACAGGTTGACTCAGTCTTCCCAGGATCAAAACAAAGCAAAGTGAAGCAGCTTTTAGTTTCTATGCTCCCCACCTGTGGAAGAAGCTTCTTCCTCATTTAAATCAAGTCATAAAACATTAATGTTTACTGCAGCTTTCTATTTCTATTTATATGCTTGTTATTGTTTTTATTGTCTATATGTCATCTTAATGTGTTCTTAATGTATTACTTTATAAAGCACTTTGATTTGCTTTTCTGAATGGTGCTATATAAATAAAATTGCCTCGTCTTTTGTGCATCAATTCACTGAACACATGGGTATACTCATATGTTACACTTTTATTTATATTGACTTAATATGTAGCCAATGAATGTGCTTCATCATGTATGTCAGCTGCTTACCTTTTTCTCTTCTGAAACCATGGCGCCCTCATCTGGTCAAAACAGCACAGTGACGTGACAACACATAAAGTATAAAGTAAAGTATATGGGGTCAAGTTAAGTCATTTCTTATTTCTACAGTACACAGAGACACAAACCCTGAACCAATCACTGCTTTGACATACAAGGACACACTCATCTTATTATACTATAAGCATTATTAAAATGGAAGTATGGACATGAATGATCTTATGAAATATTTTATACTGAACTGAGGACAAAATCTAATGTCAGTGTAGAATTATGTGTTAAAAAATAAATATAAAACAGCATGAGGCCAAACAACAACTACAGCTCCCTGTACACACAACTCAAAAGCTAGGAAATGGCTGCAAACATTTCATTATATAGTGTATAGTATAAATAATATGTTTCACATTTAGATGACAATAAAACTGTTGACATGCTTTAACGTGTAATTGTGCTCTGACCCAACATAATCTTTGAAAGGACACATCAGATGCTGCAGGAAAAGGTTCCCTGAGAATTAATTTGATTGGTCTTTAGAGACTATGGACTTTCCATGGGCTGCACATGTGACAGTTTGGAGACAATGGCAAATCATAAATCCAATCAACCATTCATATCCAAATCACTCTTTCACTTGCTCACTCACACATGCATGTGCGTCAGTAAAAGCCATGGAAACAGTACACTGACATGTGACCGAGGTCATGTGAGATCTGCAGACCTCTCCGCTTTCTCATTTGTCATGACACGAGTCGACCTGTTGCAAAACCTCAACGCTGGAAAGATGAAATTGGAGATCTGGAAAACAGACCTCGGTTGGAGAACTAAACCAACATGCAGCAAGATGCCTGTTAACAAACTACCAATCACAGAGTACCTGCTGACTGTAAGCACGAGTTAGACAATCATCATGCAGCTAGGAGAACTAAATGAATGTTCCCTCCACCCATTATTAAACAAACCAGGCCACGTTCCCTCTGTGTGGACAGCTGAGTTTATTTCAGGTCTAATTTATCCAGTGTGTGAACTCATTTTCAGACTTTCCTAAAAACACCTCATCAGATTCATATTCATCTTTTTATGAGCTTCAGTGAAGGAGTGTCTGACTGTTATTGGACATAGAACAATAATTGAGTTCAATCATAACATAACACTGATATGTAGTTTCCCTCCGAGTGAAAACAGAGGGGTGGTTTGGTGTCTTGACATGCAACTATCCATGTGACTTATTTATGTAGCTTATTGCAAACCATGGAGGTGATGGAGACAGTGACATCACCAGGCAAACACAGTTCACACAGTGTCATGAAAAATGATTCAATAATGAGAAATTATTTATGCGTCTGAATGAAATTAAATAACCGGATTCAATTTGTCACTATTCAATGCAGTATAATTATACACTATCATTATATTTATAATAGTTTAAGTGCTACAATGGGCTGCAT
Source organism: Scomber japonicus (assembly GCF_027409825.1). Taxonomy (NCBI): domain Eukaryota; kingdom Metazoa; phylum Chordata; class Actinopteri; order Scombriformes; family Scombridae; genus Scomber; species Scomber japonicus. Next base: position 25,367,152 of record NC_070592.1, on the reverse strand, counting down.
ATTCCAGCACTGCCACATACATTTGGTTAATTATATTATGACATTTTTGTGTTATATAAGTGTGAAATTGTCTTGTGCACACTTCAGCACCAAACTTACTTCCAGATCCCAATCCATTGCATGAAGGATGAGTAGTGTCCCCAACCAACCTGTGCATCTGAAGCAGATGTGCCTCCTGTGTGGTGGTATGTTTGGGAAGCTCCTTACATAAAGACATGCGCATGTAGCTCTCACCACCTGTTTGCTTCAATGTTCAGAAATCAAGACAGTCTCTCTAAAATAAGTACAATGAAAAACATTCAAATTATTTGACATTGTAGCTAAACTTACTTAAACAGCTGTCTCTTAACTGTTCACCTATCAAAACTATTTTACACCACATTCATAGCCCCTGTTCTATTTTCCATTCTTTGAGAATTGTCTCAACTTTTGACCCATATATCAAACAGTAATGTGTTTGAACTTCATTTTTTCCAGGCCCTGTCACTCCACTGAAACTGCTCTAACCTGAAGTAAATGATCTTGCTATGGATTCAGATTTGACCTCTGTACTTCTATTACAGGATCTTAGTACAGTCTTTGATGCTATACTCTTAAATACACTAGACATATTTAATGTGTCTGAACACTGTCTGCTGTAATACATTGAAATAGTCAGATGGCACCTCAGGTGTATCACTGAAGGGAAGTCATTGTTTAATGACTGTCTCTATACGGGGCATGAAGTATATTCCCGTCATTGAGCTCAACTCGTAAATTTGAGTGTGTACACAGGGATACTTACTATACTAGGTTATTGTACCCCTAAATTACTGCAGAATACAGATGTACCTTCAAGATAGTGTTTGGTTGTTATGGCCTTTGAAAGTGTAGTTTGAGCTTTAATTTTATTGAAGGCAACAGCAGTATTTTCCTTTTACTAGCATCAAGTAACTCAGTTACAACAGCATGAAAGTTTTAAACTTCAAATAGTAATAGGCAGTTCACAGGTCAAAGTCTTAATGTTTGAACTGCATCAAGTACTAGTTTTATACACTCAGTATTACCAAATGCTTTCCAAGTAGATGTTTAAAGCATAAGGAACCTCTATTTGCAGTGATGTAGGACATTCAAGATTGCCCGTTTTAAGTGAATTATGCAACACATCTTTTACACACTAGATGGCACCAAGTCTACATATGTGCAGCCAAGCAGTTTCAGAACCACACAAGGTAAGAGAACAAGACTAGATTTAATTATTTTATTTCAAAACACTTCATGAAATTAGCTTTTCTGCACCTGTAAAGAAAGACGACAGATTAGAAACAGGCTGGTTCATATAGAAGCTGAGTGAAATCTAGTCTGATACTCACCTGCAACTTAACCTTGTGGCTTGACTCTCAGCCATTTGCTCGGCTTATGAACACTCTGGACCTGTGGCTTATAAGATACTGTCTGCTGGGTGGGAGCTGTGTAGGTCTGCTGTGGCTTATAAGATACAGTCTGCTGTGTGGGAGCTGTGTAGGTCTGCTGTGGCTTCCAGGTGCTCTCTTCCTTCTGGTCAGTGTCTTTCAGCCGCCTGATAGCAAAGCCACCAAAGCGGTCAGGGATGTTGTGAGTTTCGGTCGGGGCGAAGCGTTGACCAGAGGTTCCTGCTCTGTAGTTTGAAGACACCTTCTGTTGGTAGATTGATGTTGAAAGAGACTGGCTAGGACTGTATCCAGTTCTCCCATTTGAAGTTGAGAAATTGAAAGGCTTTTTGGGTGCTTTCTTCTGATGTGAATACACTCTCCTAGCAGGGGCACTGGCTGATGTTTGCATCTGGACAACTTCGCCCTGTTGTTGAGGTGCTCTTGGGCTGAACAGGCGGGAAGACCTTGGAGAAAAGTCTTTAGGAGCTTGCATTTGACTTAGCAAGTCTGAACCTTGCCAATAGTAGGCTGGTGCATTAGCAGTACTGGAAGGTTTCTGTGCTGCCATCTGGCGGAAGGAGTAGCTTTCCCTAGGACCCTGAATTGATGCAGAACTGCTGGGCAGATACTGGCTAGTACGCTGTGTACCTTGCTGAACTGGCCAAGTTCCGTGGTTAATAGGGCTGTTCTGCTTTTTATGACTTGATTGCACAGTCGTTCCACTTCCAATATATGTAGAAAGGCCAAAATCTTTTGGTCCCTTTTGAACATTTAATTGAGTCAAGCTTAACGGTTTCCAGTTGGGATTTGACAACAAGCTGCTCTTACCTGCCTTGACTGAAGCATAGCTGTTCTGAGCTGGCTGTGAAACACCTTGTGTATAATCTCTACTAGAAAGTCCCTGGCTGTAACCTGTCTGCATGTTGAAGCTACTGCTCTGGGCTGAGTCTGGAGCAGTAGAGGCTTGTCTGAATTGATTCTGGAGATAGCTGCCACCTTGTCTTCTTAGTCCACTATCCTGTTGGGAGAAGCCAACATACACGTTGCCGTTTTGTCTCTTGAAGCTCTGAGCTGCAAGAGAAACAGAAAATGAATCTACAACTAGCAGACCACCACAACATTAAACAAGACATATGGCATTCTGCTCACCTTGTGTAGCCCATAAACAGCGTACATGCTCTGCTTGAACTAAGCAAATAAGGAAAATCCTGCATAGGAGATAAAACATCAAGGTCAAAACAAAAAGTTACAGCAACACATGCTTAAAATAGCACCAACAACTTACCCCAAATGAACTCCACAAGCCATTTATGTGTACCAAAGCGTGCAACCCAGTAAATGCAACAATAGCCGAAAAGATCCTCTGAAGCTACTTGCTCTGCCTGTGTGCTCCAGACAGGTAGCATTTATTGCAGCCTGCAACCAATCACGGCTTAATGAGCTGATTGTCTACAGGTGCTTGTTGCTGCCATGGCGTCAGGGTGGAAACAGATCTGTCAATTGTCACCTTTTCACCTTTCACCTCTTCTCTAGCACACTCTCCTGCTTTTCATGTGCCAAAAAGGAAAAGGCGGAAAAGCTTTATTTAGCTTTAAAGAGCATTTTCCACACATAGAATAACAGTTAATAGCTGTTACCTGCTGTTTTCACTAAGATTTCTCCTCTCTGCATCAGGCCTGACCCTGAGAAAGATCATGTTAAGTCATGATGGCCTTGTTAACATTATTAATGATGCCTCTTGCACCATCTGACACCGAATAGACCCAGGCGGCGCTCTGCAGTAATGATGCAGTCGACCCTAACTGTGACAAACAACACATCCAGATCAGCACATTCTAACCCTGTGTTTGCTGAATATGAATCACAGACTGTAATCCTCATACCACAACGTCCACATCATGCATCACCTCTTCATTTGGATTCCGTTTCTCTGTTTCTAACGATGAGCGAAATGCATGATGTCATATTTTGCATGCGAGTGTGATATTGTCAGCTTCTTGTGTCTATTTGATTTGTGAGCATGCAGGGCGCTCGGCGTGAAAATGACCCTTTGCTCTATTAGTGTAAGTGACACACACATATACACACACTAGGCCACGTACAAGACACACTCCCTGGTAATCTGGCAGGTGTGAATCTCCATCCTGGGCTGTGCTTGGTCAATAGTGTTCATTAATGACAATCTCCTGCTGCCAGTTGAAGCATGATGCAAGCGCAGGAGTCTCTCCGTCCGGCTCTAAAACAGCTTCTGGACGACAAGTGAATCTGTCATTTTGTCCTACTTTCCGAAGGGCACACGCCTGTACCTCTTAACCTCAGATTTATTCAATTTTTACAATCTTATTTTTCTTTTCTTTAGCAGCTCAAGCGTAAGGAGCGAGCGGCAATAGCAAATTTCCTCCCTCTCTCTGCCGCAGGAACGAGTGACACCTCGCATGCGATGACCAGATGAGTGTGGTGGCTTAGATCAAAGACACAATTTCCTGTCAGAGGAAATAGCGCAGGAGGATTTTTTTTTTTTTTGGGTTCAGTTTCCTTTTTTCTGAATTCTTTCCATTACGCCTATCAACATTCATATGAGCAGGGTGGAAGTGAGTGAAAGTCCTCTGTTGGAATCAGCAGACGCAGGCCTGACTTGATGAGACAGGCATTATCAGAACCAGGGTTTAAAAAACATACACAAAACATGGAAGGGTGACATAAATCAAACTGTAAATGAGATCTATTCATCAAAGTAGGTGACTCTTTTCTCCTTGTGGATGAGCTCTCTCATTGGAATTTCAGAAAATGCACACATGGTTTCTCGTGCATACATTTTCTGCTGTGATGTTGGATTTCCACAGAGGAAAATGCTCTTTGATCTGCCACAGACGTCTTGATCTGTGGACAAATGGATGACACACTCATTTGTGTAAAGGTTATGCTGTGTTAGGTCATGCTAAGCTAGAAACAGGTCCACGAAATGGAGAGTGCAGTGGAGGAGAAAGCAAACGCTGCATCATCATGTAATTTATGTGCAGAGCAATGCGGGACGTGGGCATATTTTTGAGAAGGGTCAAGTGACATAGCTGGATGAATTATTTACTTTTCTATCATTTAAAAACTACAAAAGTACATACCTATGATATAATATTCCAAACTTAAGATTAATTTTGTCAAGATTCTTTTTTTTTCTTCAGAAAATAGAACTTACCCATGTGTATGCAACAGCAGTTTTTGGTCATTTCTGGCATATAGTTCTATATTTTTCTTCCCTGTCTGTGGCACTCATCCATAAGGCCATTTGTCCATACTGGAGGTGAATGATTGAAAACTGGTTACAGATATATTGTTTCACTTTTAAATGTTGACACTCTGAAATACCCTACTCTGAATACTTATTGGTCTGGTATTATACTAAAAAAGTTCAAAATCCAGGCTAGAAACTTCTAAAAATTACACTAATTCTGCCCTCATTGAAAATCCATGAAGAAAACTTAAAATGAGTCCTACTTCACCTCAAAGTCAATTCTCAGTATGTGAATTTGAGGATCATGGTAATAAAGGAACATGTCACTTATGTCGCTCAATGATGCATTTTGGGCCGATTCGGAGCTCTATGACACAGAGAAATTACATATATCAGGCTTTAGATTCACAGATAATACTTGTTCAGGTCAAGTCATTGCTGCTGGTTTTGTTAAGATTTGTTGCTAATACAAATAATTGTATTAATGTTGCCATATAATTTAAGTTTAACTGAAGAAAAAAAGTCATGTAAATTAAGATTTACTTATAAAACACAGAAAAATGATCATTGAATTACATGTTTGTTAGACTTGGATTATACGTTAATGTTTGGAATGAACTACATGATATCTGAAATCTATACATACAGTGTATATTCAGTCCTGAATAACCTCATTCAAAGTCAGTAGCATCATCTCCTCAAAGTCCTTACTGCAGCAAGATGATGTAAAGTCAGAAAGAGACAGTAGGCAGATGGCGTCTCCTCTCCGGAAGAATCTACCCTTTGGCCTCCGAACCACTCTTCTCCTCCTGACCAATCAGGTTCCTCAGATCCCTGTCGGGTGTGTTGGGCTCCCTCCCGCTCCGGCATCTGGTCCAAGCATTTGAAATAATGAAGGTAATAATAATGAGCTTAAGTCTCTTCTCTCCTGGAAGGCGAGAGGTCGAACTACCTGTGGAGAGTTCACACCCAACACATTCCACCACAAGCAGCGTGAGGATTCATCATCGTCAGAGAGGCGGCACTCTTTCCGGTCTGCAGATGCAACGTCCTGAAACTGAAGTTGACTGATTCACAGGAAGTTTAGTATGAAGGTTGTTTCAGCTGAATATGAATGGCAAAGTCCTGTTTAGAGCAGAAGGTTATCTTCTTGTACTGTAATTATGTTCCAGTGTGGTTTGCAGACATAGTATTTGTATATCTAACGCTATTTGTACATCGTTCCCCTTCCTTTTCCTTTCCAATTACATCTGGATAACCTATTTTTTTAAATATTACTGTTACCATTGCTGTTAGAAAAATAGTGCCCAAAGATATGAAGATCATCACATTTGTAGAAAGGCAAACTAAAATGTCTGTTGAACTAAAAAAAACTGGAAGAAAACCACAGCAAAGAATAAATTATGTAATTGTACATTAATCATTGCGGGTCTACTGAAGAAGGATTGGATCCCAAGTGTATTTAAATGAGTTCCATTGTATTTGCCCATCTCTCTACTCAATTCCAACCCAACCATTGATGCGTAAAGCGGATGATGAAGTACTCCAGGAGTTGTGAGTATCTTCTCCTCTCTATAAAACGGGTCATGGCCATTTATAATCAACTGGCAAACACAGGCTCTATTCTGTTTTTCTGAGAGGATGAGGGGAGAGACTCCTTAATGAATCATTGTGTGGTTTATTCCTCTAGTGAGCTTAATCAATCGAGGGGCTTTATTACATTTTGGTCCCCATTGTAACAATTCGTCTTTATACTGTGTTGTTATCCCTAGAGAGTCTGTGTAAGAATGTCAAACGTTGAAGGAGAATGCTACCTTTTTCTTTAAGCTTCCACACATGGAGTGAGTCTCAGCTTTAGGGGTTCTTTCAGAGTTTTGAGAAAAAGATGCAGGATGGGACGCAGAGGGAAATATGTCTCACTAATTGAAAAACTCCCTAACCTCATCCTCCTATAAACAACCACAGCAACAACAAAACAGAACTTCTGACAAGCCACATGGATCGAGAGACCGATTCGTGGCCAGCTGGAGGACAGCGGCACCCACAACAAGGCTTTAGGACACTCTCTGCTTCTGAGGACGCGGGGGTGGTGGTGGTTGGGGGCCCTTGGCAGAACCGTGCTGTTGCTGCGTTTACAGTTGTAGTCAATTCAGAGATCAATGGAGACGCGGTCATAAAGACTTCAGAGGGAAGCTGCATTGTTGCGGTGGAATGTTTTACATGAGTCTTTCTTTCATACAAGACAGGACTTTGTTTGGTTGGACGCATTTGTTTCTCATTTTCCTCGGGGTCTGGGGATCTATTGTGGTCATGCACCGAGAGGTTCTTGTTTAAATTTCAAGAGCATAAAGAATCCTATTATTAAATGTGGACACATACATGTTGTACTAACTCTGTGGTAAATATGCCAAATTGGGACTGATAGATTATGCAATTAAACACAAATTAGATCCATTTGCGTTGTGAGTTTTATAAAAGTCAGATTGAAATTGGAATTATGCAGATTTCCTGTGTGCGAAACTGTTGTGTTGTTTGTGGGAACAGTGTTTAAGCTTCATCCTTCATGGTGGCCATTTCCCATGGCAGTGGTTGAGCGACATGCAAGGGCCAGCATTACAAGAAAACAGCAACTTCTTTGGTGCTTTATAAATGTAGAAATTAAGAATCATGTTGCTAAATATTTCACTCAGATCAGATTTGTAGTCATTATGTAGTTTGCTCACTTTTATACTATACTAAACATTTGCATCAATGTATTATATCAGTGAACAAATACTACCAGAATGTCTGACAGCGACTAATAAGTATAGTAATTACAGCTGAGTTGACAACAGTGGTCGCAGTCACCAATGAGGATCTCCACCGCCAAAAGGTGCTGGTTTATTCAATGATAATTTGAAGATTTGAAGATTAGTTTGAAGACTAGGTTTTTATGATTTGTTCCTACAAGTGTTCATACCATGGATGTATGACAAGAGCTGCTACTGGACCAAAAATGGCACCAATTCAGTCCAATAAGAATTGCTCATCTGGCCGCATGCCCCCCAAAAAAAGGTTCTAGCTTCCAGGTTTGCACCCTTGAGTCCCACCCATAGACTTTACATTGTGATGATGTCTCGGATTTTTAAATCACTTTTCTTAGCTTGAGGAAAGTTTCACACATATACAACCTCCATGGATCAAACATTCATAAAAGAAAGAGTCATAATAGATCTATTTTGAAGTTCGAGCTGTCTGTCAACAGTTTTACAGAAGTCTCAATTTCAGTGGTTGTCTATGAGGAAAATGCTTTTTGGGCAACAGGGATTTTTCGCTGCAATACTGCAAGTGGCCACTAGGGTAAATCAGCAAATGGCTGAGTGGTGGCACCATATCCAGGTCTTACAATACATCTATGGTTCATACACTGAATTAAGCCTGTTCCTGCCTAACCAACCAATGCTAATAGAAGACATTTCCCCCCTTTTTAACAAGCCCACACAGCACTGTTCATTCATAACATTGAACATTTGGGTGGAGCCATCATGCGGCAAAGTTTGTATTTGAAACTGGCAGCCAGTTAGCCTAGCTTGCTACATTAGCTTGCTAAAGTACATGCTACTCATGCTTTTTTCACACCTTACCTCCTGAGTTTAGCAGCTCCAGCATTTTTACTGTTTTCAAGATAACACTACTCAAAATGTTCAACCTCCTACTTGAAAATTTGTTGGGAACAGCTCTTAAAGTTGGAGCTCTGACTGTGAAACTCAGGCTAATTTCATGCACCTAAAAGCAGTGTCTCAGAAAAGAAGGTTATGAATGGTGTTGAATGAATAAAATTCTCTAAATGAAGACGTTGGCTATATTACTAAATGATACAGACTATCACAAACATGTATACTTATATTTGGTAGGCTATTGTTGACTTACCTCATCCTCCACTGTTTCACTAATGTAGCCAATTCAACTCTGCTGACATTGCAAATATCCATATGCTGCCTGCCTGCCTGCCATAAGAAGATGAGTTCCTCCAGTCGGCCATGTTGACTGTTTGTGTTGTGAGCAGGAATTTTCAACTTGGACATATTGGACTTCTGAGTGCACCATCCTTTCTTGTTTATCCCAGACTTTAGAAACAAGGGAGTCTAATTGTTAGCTGTCTTTTATGGGTGCAGTTGTGATTATGACAAATGACAAGACTGTCAAAACTCACAAGAAAGGGTAGTCTGATATTCTCAGCATTGTTTATGTTAATCAGTGACACCAATCATGACACAGAGTAACATAGGGAGTGCTGAAATCACAAATGGGACTAAGCAGTGACCAAACATCAGCTCAGCAGCTGGTTGAAAGTCTGTCTTATGGAATTGAAGAGATATTACAAACTGTTATTAGTGCTTACTGCACCAATCAAGTTACCAATATTCACACCACTTGGAGAACACTAATATAATTTTAAATGCATAATAGGTACACTAGTCAAAAGAAACACTGAGCATGTACTGACTTCAAATACATTTTAAGTTCAGTTTGACTCTGGATAAGCAGTATGATTCAGGTATGTGTGTGCCTGTGCTGTGTATGTTTATTTAAGTGTGTGCTGTTAGAGCTAGCCTTTATGAAAGTGATAAATGGGAGGCCACTTGGCTTTAATGGGTAGTGGGCCAGCTGTACCAACTCCTCCTCACATTGCATCTTCTGGCAAACACAATTAGTCACTTTGATCAAGAGAGCAGCAGAACAATGGGTAATACTTCGCTGGAGCCACCTCTGTGGTTTGGGCACCACCTCCACTGACCAGACTGGTAGGACATGATGGATAGGCAATGTACAGGAAGCTGGCCCAATGAATTTCGATCTGATTTAGGATCTCTCGAGATCATTGTTAAAAGAAGAGAGGAAAAAAGGGAAGAGAAGGTAGACTATACTCTGTTTCACTGTGCTGTGGATGGTTTGGTTTAAAAAGTGTGTCACGCAGAGCAGAAAGTATCAGATAACCATGCAGTGTTTAGTGAGGGCAAAATATAAATGATGACATGTGTCCTTAGTTGAGAGAGAGACAGCTGCGTTTGTCATACCGTGCCAGTGGAGTGGGGTAGATGCCACTCTGTCTCTGTCGTCATGCTGCTGACTGTTGTGGTCTCTTTTTAACATGTTCAATTCCTCACAGATGTGGCGTTCACTTTTAAGGCATATTCCCTATCATGGCCATTAAACCCATGTAATGGCGCCAAGATGTTCCCAGAGACAGGAGGCGTATGAAATAAAATAAAAAAGCCTGCTGTGGTACAGTGGAGCCTTCTGAAAACTGAAAAGAAAAACTTTAAAATATGTATTTCGCCATTTCCCCAATAGCTGAAACCACATGGTACACAGACGTGAAGCTGTTCAAGTTTTTCAAAACTGCTTCCTCGAAAGAAACCTCAGTAGTGTAACAAATGGCTTGTGGGAATACAAGACAAGCAAAGCTGAAATAAAGATGTGATCTTTTAATCAGATATGTACAACATAAACAGAGAACGCTAATTGGGGCAATTTTTTATTTTATTTTAACAAGCCTCGTTGGAACAGGGAATAATGCAGAGCGTCTGGATGTATTTGTGGGGGTTCTCATCTCTTCATTGCATTCCTGCTGAGACAGCCTATAGCAAACATGCCATGTACAGTATTTTTCAAACAGCCAGACTCATAAAATGACAAAAAAAAGAAAGGCACAGCTCCTAATGCGCACTTTAATGACCAAAAGTGGAAGTAAATGACATGCAGGCAATAATCTTTCTCTCTGCTCCGCCAGTTGACACCAATAACCCGTGGCCGGCTTAATGCCCCCCGATTGTGACACGTGTAATAGCAAATGAAAACTTCCCCTGGGATTTTCTCCCACGGGCAATTATTAAGAATGATGACACTTTAACAATAGCTGGATCAGGCGCTCAACTTTTGTCACCATGAATGAATCCTATTACGCGGCAGGCATAATGGTCGTCTGTGAAAACAGAAGAGAGGATGAGTATCACAAGGCATCTTTCGGCGCTGGAAAACAAAGCTTATTTGAGGCGTCTCGACATCCGAGCCACCCTTTGTGCCAGCAGTACGAGCCTCAATTGTTTTCTCCTCTGCGACTAAATGCCTGTCTTAATGTGGTTCTTGCAGCTTGGAGAAATGATACCTACTGAAAAAAACACAAGATTACATTTGGGCTAAATGAGTATACAGACATCGTGACTTTCTGAAGCTTTATTGTGACATTACACATGCAGGAAAATGGCTCTGCGTTATAAACATTTTTGGATCGCTATCGGAGGAGTTTGGAGAACATCTTAAGAGGATGCTACTTTGGCTTCGAACAATGAGAGGCTGTTTCAGTTAACTCCAGACCTCTTTTCCTCTCCCCCCCTTTCCAAATACATAGATAGCAATTTGGGCAATAAACAATTTAGGGAATGGAAGCTTGCCATCTCTTCTCTCTGTCTGTGTTTGTCTCACATTAGTGGCATCAAAAGGCCACAAAGAAATGAGCTGTAATTTTCATGTAGCTGTTTAGAAAAACAGGGATGACACATGACATTTAAGATAAGATGTCTTTGGTTTTGGGATTCATTCAGTGTGAGGTTAAAATGTACATCTGTGGATTTCTGTGCCACCCCTCCACATAACAACTTCCACTACAAAAACACACTTTTCCTGACATAAAAGAGAAAAACCAAAAAGGTTGAAGGACAGTTTCATAAGGCTCCCTCATCATCTGGTCAGAGCAAAACTGCTTGAATGAAACAATGTAGCTGGTGTTTCAGAATCATCTGTATCTTATCACTGGGAGAAAAAAAATCCTCTAAACAGAAAAACGTGGAGACTTTTCCTTCAAAGAGCCTCAAGAGCGGCTGTTGTCTTTAAAGGAGGAGGGAGATTGCTTTCAGCGGCCTCGGCCTGCGACTGGTTCTCATCATTTTGACAATAAAACTCAAGGAGTTGAAACAAAGCAAGGCTTCATGAAAAAAAAGGAGAGGAGAAGAGAGGAGAGGGGGGAAAAAATGAGGGGGCGAGGATATTCCCGCTGGTCTGTGCTGAACTGCCCCCCTCCCCAGCCACCCTTCCAATGCAACGAGCCAGAGAAGAGCAGAGTGGTGATTTTAGGAGAGCTTTGGAAAGGCTTTTGGAGGCTTAATTCCTCTCTGGCACCCTGGGGCTGGAAGGACGGGGGGACCAAAGGGCTTGAAACGGTTCAAAGATGAATGAGTGATTGTGCTTTGAATTCCCAGAGGTTTGTTTTCATAGTGTCAGGATTTTATTGCAGCGTTTTGTTGCATTTTTTTAGTTTTTTTTACAAGCTAAATATGAGTCAAGATCTCACACAGAATGCTGAATGAGTGTACCATGTAGAAAGAGAGGAAACACAATACCTTGCTGACTTCAGGCACTTATTGTTGCTCTAATCTGCACATAAAGAGCAGCCATGAATATAAGAAATATCAGTCAATGAGCTCCCTTAATAACATTTGTCTCCATCTAAGGTATTCTGTTAAAAGAGCGTATTAGTGAGGAACGATGAGGCAGTGCATGCTTAAACCAACAAAGCTAAAAGATTAACACTATTGTATGTATATATTTACAGATAGATCTGTACATTTTTTACACTTTTCTACTGATGAATGCATTAGAAAAAAACGTCCTTAAGAAAACACACCAGTGGTGATTGTCCTGTCACACATCAGCGTTCGTCGAGACCTGACAACCTTGGGTCAGAGTCGATCTCGAAGCGATAGTGGTAACCTTCCCACACCTCCCTGCAGGCGTCACGCATGTCATAGATCCGCTTCTTGATGCCCTTACGGTTGAGATAGAGTACAAAGAGGAAAATGAGGCCGATGAAACCCAGGACTATACCCAAGAAGACATAAGAGGTCTGCAGAGCAAGGTCCGCCCCTGCATCCCTCTGGTGGCATCCCAGAGTCAGCGTCCCCAAGGCGAGCAGGGAGGTGTTCCTCATGTCGGCCGGGACGGAGCACACCAGGCTCTCAATGTCCCTGATGCGTTCCTGTGATCTGTTGAGCCACATGGTAAAAGCTTCGATCCCGCAAGTGCACGTGAACGGGTTTTCCCCCAGCAGCAGCTCGGCTCTGGGAAGCGAGTCCAGCTCTTGCAGACCCTCGTCGGTCAAGGTCTTGAGGGCGTTGAGGGTCAGGTCCAGCTGTTCCAGGCGCTCCAGGCCAGAGAGGGTGGAGTTGTGGATGGATACCAGGGAGTTATTGGAAAGCTGAAGCCTCTGCAGGTTTGTCAAGTGGGAGAAGATGCGCGAAGGTAAGTAGATGAGGCTGTTGTGCGAAAGGTCCAGACCCTGAAGGTTCCACAGGGAGCTCCAGCGGAGAGAGGTGGCCAGGTCCATCACTGACGAGTGGTTGTAGAGGGCCCGGCTCAGGTTGAGCTCCCGCATGGACTGGTTCAGGACGGTGAAGGCTTCGGGGTGAATGACAGCCAGCTGGTTGTTGCTCAGATCCAGAGAACGAAGGCTGCGGAGTCCGGAGAAGGTGTGGGATTCCACCTCGCTGATTCTGGAATTGAGTAGATTTAAGAGATGTCATCCCACACTTTAAAAACAACTTACACAACAAAAAAAGTGTGAAAAAATGCCAGGATGGTTTATTTTGAACACTGGCATCATTTAAATACACATGGAAGCACACAAAGGCTGTTTCTAGTGTTTAAATGTAGAAATCTGCTTAGCTACTGTGTTTCAGGGAGAACTGATGACTAAACAGGAATTTGCCAGTGACACCAATGGAGATCAGATTTGTCCTGTATGCATTAAAACATGCTGGCTTTGCATTAAAAGGAGGCACAGGAGTCTTACCTGTTATTGCTCAGGGACAGGTTGGTCACATTCTCCAATCCTTTGAAAGACTCCGGACCGATTCGACTGATCTGATTCCCGGTTATGAACAGATTCCTGGTGTATCCCGGGATCCCGATCGGGATACTTCGCAGATCTTTAGAGACGCACTTCACGGTATGAGCCGCCTCGGAACATTCACAACGAGGAGGACACGATGCGTAAACAGAGCCGAGCAGCGCGCAGAAAACAATGCGCTGAGCCAGAATCAGATCCAGCATGTTGGATTGAAACAAAGTGTTGCAGTCAGAGAGTGGCAAAGCAACAAAAAAAAAACACAAAATGGGAAAAAACACACACAACACACACACACACTCGGGGAAGGAGTAAATGAAACGATCAGCTCCTCCAAGACATCATTATCATCTGCTGTCCCGGCTGGGAATGCGCTTCAACTTTGCATCTCTGCAAAGAGTGTGGCCGGGAGGCAGGGGCTGATTTCCATGAGAACAAAACTGGGGGTCGTGCTGATCAGAGGGGGCTTTTTGATCCTTTGCCGTGGCTAAGCGGGGCGTCGCTTCTTCTCCAACAATGAAGTTAAAACGACCATCCACTAGTAGTGCAATGATCTGCGGGGAGGGGCTTTTTCCTCCTGCCCCCTGCTCCCCGTCCCATCCTCCAGATCTGCCTCTCAGCCTCTGCTGGCATCAAGGATGGATGAGGAGGAGAAAGTGGAGGAGCTGTCAGCTTTATTTCTCTACATTATATTCACGGTTTTATCCATGTGCACATAATATGATTTAATATGATCATATGGAAAGAATAGGTTACACTTCCTATACCTGAGCATGAGCTTAACCCACATTTTATATTAATTATATTCTATAATAATAATAGTTTTCTATAGCAAAAGTCTTATCAGGGAACAGTTGAGAATATGTGATCATTTATTGTACTTTCTAAACATTTTCATTTCTATTAGGGTTTCCAGGAGGTTTGTGAATGTCTAGATTTGCTTCACTCATAGTGTTTAGTGAATTTGATGTCCCCTTGTCATTCCCACCTACCCAGGTGGTATGGTAACCTGGTGGGGGGAGGGGTGTTTAGGGGCCAGACTGCAAAGCCTTTGATCCCGCTTGTGTTAAATACTGTGATGCCCTGCAGGATAATGGCCATTCAGCGAGACTCTTAGCCGATTGATAGTAAAGTATCAAAGCTGCCACGGCTTCCCCTTTCCTCTATGTGTATTCTGACAACTTCTAATGATTATTACAAGAAGTGCTTCTCAGTGTATCTGTGGAAACTTCAAAGGGGGGAGGAAGACTTTGCCTTTCATGGCTCGGGCAGCCTTGAAATCCTAACATCATCCCTACTGTTGACAGCCTTGATGAAACACAGTTGTCATAATTCAATGATGGAATCCAAGAAAGAAAAACTCCACAAACTCCTACAATAATAGACATCTTTATTGGTATTATAGCTGTAAGTCATAAACACATTCATAGTTCACACAGTCACTTGCAGGATTTTTAAAATTCCCCATGAGCTAGATGATCTGCAGCATAAAAGATATTTCAGGGGGGATTAGAGAAACAAAAGAGGGTTTTTTTGAAATTGCAGACTGGTATAAGTATATATGGATAGTGGCACTAATAATAGCATCCCAACTGTCTTTTGTCAACAGGCTGAATTGCTGGGACCACAGGTCTCCACATTCCTGGACCTGGCTCTTGGATACAACAAGGCACCGCAGCAGGCAACGTCTCAACCATTCAAAATGATCTCAAGCTGAATATGGCGTTCTTGCACATGCACCCTCATGAAGGATCGGCATATCTCTCCTCCTAAAAATATACATGTATACGTCCGAAGCGGTAAACCGATGACAACGCTGAACAAAAATGTCAAAAGCAGAGTTTAATCAACGGATCTCAAAAGAGCTATTCATTCATTTACCTTTTCATAGCTCCCGACGTGTGATGAATGAGCCGTTTCACTAAAGAACAAGTTACATATTCAAAAGACACAGTATGAGTTGTTCTACCCCATTTTTCCAACATTTAAGCGCAATTACAGGAGGTTATTTTCACTTCTCTTGTTTGTTTTTACAGGTTATTTTCCACATCCACGATTTGGACAGAGATGTAAAAATGTCACTGTTGAGTTTGAGGTGTAAAGAGCATATTTCCAGATTAAATTTTATATATATATTTTAAAACACATGCTACTTTTAATAACATCAATCTAGGGCTACCAGTATGCTACTTGTATGGTCCAAAATCACAATTTCCCAATAATGTAGAAGATAGATACTTGTAAATTTGTATTTACAACAGGAGGATTTCCTCTTAATAGTTACAAATGACGAGGACCTTAAAGCCCTGAAGTCACAGTTAAAAAAAATGTAAAAAATGTCTTCAAAAGTTTCCACTTTCCATCCCCCTCTTTCCAATTGTAACCCGTCATTTGAACGCTTTGAGAAAATGACTCTGTAGCTCTAATCTACAGAATCGGTCAGCCTTTTGCCTCCAATTAACATTAACATACAAAGGCCTGTTACAGTCTGCTTTATTATTTATACCTGCTAATATTTACCAGCAATCACAGAAAACTTGTAATCTTAAGTGATTAAGAGAGAGAAAAAAAAGATGTGGAGTAATAAACCTAGAAGCTGAATCGCTGGGCGGTTAGCTGCCATGATATATGCAGCTGATTAATCAAGAAGCCACAGCATGAGTCAAACATCAACTTCTCTTTCAAACTACTTCATAGTTTTGCATGCATGCAATACACACATGCTGGCATGCAATCATATGCTCTCCATCCAATCTCACACACACACACAATCATACACTCATTCAGGCACGAAACTGCTTCAATGCAAAGCAGAGATGAGATATGCGGAAGATTAAACCGTACGAGTGGCGCGGTCAAGTTTAGCAAAGTATATAAAGAGCACCTGGTGTACAGTGTAAATGTGTGTTCAAATATTTACAGGCAACATGGGTGAAACACACACACACGCAAAGAGGCCACGGAATATATCTGCTTTCGATGCGTTAGCCCTCAACCTTTACTATGGAAAACCCAAAAAACCCAACAACAACAAAAAAAAACTGATTTTAATTTGAAAAGCTCTCACTTAAATGACATCTACTTTGGATTATTGCAGGATGTCGGCCACTTGTGTATCAAAGCTTTGTGAAAACGGATCTGACATTTCACGATGACCTTCGAATCTGATCTGCAGAGGTGGAAAAAACAGCAGGAGCGACGCTGGCAGGGCGCTGGAAGAGGAGTTGGGGGGGGGGGGGGGTAATTCAGCAAGTGAGGTTGGGGAGGGGAGGGGGTGTTGGTAGTAGTGAGCGTGAAAACCTGAGGATCCTGGCTACCTGCTGCTTTCTGGCAGCACCGCAGACAAAGAGAGGGCTCAACACTTTTTTTTTTTTTTCCTTCTTTCTTGTTTGATTGCAAACAATGAGGGGATTTGAATCTACTCACGACAGCCATGGCAACTGATTTCGAGTGCCAACCATCATGTGGAATTAATGGATTTTTAAAAAGAAACGAGTCAAAGATAAGCATACAGGGTCGTTTTTAGGCACTGACTCAACTGGAAATTGCTCAACGAAATTACTCATGAAAAACAGAGCATTTCTCAGGTTGAACGAAATAGAAGTCAACACACTCTTCTTTCAATCATTATAAAGTAATCAATGAACCTTTTAACTAAAAAGAGAAATAAAAATTGAAGGACACAGTTTATGTTGGTCTATTCTCCCATCTTGGCACAAGTATAGAAAACCAAATGGAGCTTTACTATTGTGTTAAGTTTCTCCAGGTATTTTTCACAGCCACATGCATTGAGGTTGCTACAATCATTGCACTGATGATCTGTAGTATGAAAACATTTATTGTAAACCTATTTTTACCGTAGTACCATGAGGTGATCCGTTTGAAAAATACATAATGCAAACACGTCTCTGAGAAAATATTTCTTTTTTTCTAGAAGATGCAGACTTTTTCGGATATCACGCGGAGTTAAAGACTGAAAAATGCTGTAAGAAACACAGAGAGAGAGAGAGAGAGGGGGGGGAAAAAAAGCACAATAATACAAACTTGCTCCGGCGTATTTCGGTTTAAGTCGCGGCGCTGTGGAAGAGCTACGTTAAATCGAGCATGAAACGCGATAAATTCCCTAGAAAGGCAGCTAATTGACTTAACATGTTTGTGCTCTCCGGTAGAAAAAAACAAAAAAGGCATTCGGGAAGCACTGAATCATGAGATTACGAGGATCTCAATCCATTACAAAGTAAGATCGCTCCAAATCCGAAAAGCAAGGCATGGATGTGTTTCCTTCGAGAGAATTCGACACTGACCTAGGAATCGTGCTACCGAACTTCTAGACTTTGCAGGTGCTGGTAGCTTAAACCTGCTTTTAAGCTTTCTTTAATCCATTAAGTGTGTTTGTGTGGTCCTGTTAGTTGCAGTGGTGGTGGAAATGAGGAGGAGGAGGGGGGGGGGGGTGGTCAGTCCCTTCTCTCAAAATAAATGAATATAGATGAATGTCTGTCACTAAGGCCGTTCCAGCTCCACCACTGGAGTAATGCCAGTAACAAGGGTCGCCTGCTTTCCACAGACCAAACATGTGTTGGTATACATGTGTTGGACGCCTTCTCTTGGGAGGTGAGTAGTCTTTTATTTCCTCGCTCGACGCCGTGTGATGCCCCTTTCCTCTCCCCCTCCCCCCCCTTGATGTTTAATAGGTCAGCCCCACATACATCAGACCTGTGGGGGTTCCGCTTTTGTCGTGAACCTGCCTTCCCAGGTCACCGCAGGTTGATGGCCAGGGCCACCGTGAGGATGATGCCCATGAGCATCAGGAAAGGCAGCCAGGTCTTCAGGAAGCCGGCACAGCTGGATGGAAGAGAAACACCCGCAGAGAAGAAGAAGAAGGAGAGCGAGAGAGAGAGAGAGAGAGAGAGAGAGAGAGAGAGAGAGAGAGAGAGAGAGAGAGAGAGAGAGAGAGAGAGAGAGAGAGAGAGAGAGAGAGAGAGAGAGAGAGAGAGAGAGAGAGAGAGAGAGAGAGAGAGAGAAAATGGAGAGAAGGTGAGGAAATGAGCACAGGGGTGGTGAAACAGCATTAATCACATTTTTTGTACAATTTCCTCCCATCCTGTCCTGGGAGTGTCCTGCTGAAGTGGGGGGGAATATGTCATCGAGATCACACTGCTGGCTTGTAACCATGGCAACTGTGTCAGTATAGACAATATGCAATGATGTCACTTTTCCCCCCACATAGACCTCCCCATTCACCACTGCCGAGTGACATAAGCAGTGACTGGTATGTCTGGAGGGAGCTGCGATAGATGGAAGCACACAAATATCTGCAAACCAGAGAGCTGCTGGGATGTGTAGTCCATTCCTGCAACACCAGTATTAAAAAAAAAGGCCTACTGGAGGAATGTCCTATATACGCTCTTAATACTCCTCCAAGAATCAGGGCTCTCTCTCTTTTCTTGGGTCCAACAGGTTCAAGGCATACCTGTGAAATCATGCCCGAGCCCCTGGGATCCCGGAGAGAAACCTCATTCACAAGCTTCAGCCCTACTTCTTACAGCGGCTTTGAAGACAGCAGCTGTGGATTACTGTACAGGGGGGCTTGTGTTGTATCAGCTTTTAAAAACAGACCATGTTCTATGATTTCAAGACTGAAGATGTTACGTTTTTGTAGTATATCTGTACTGCTACTAGTATTTGCTGTGAGTGTGTGGTAGAAACTTGCCTAAGACCAATGAAACTCTTAATACACAGCCTGGTGTCAACAGTTGAAGCACTTGCAAAGCAATTCTGAGCACTAATAGTGGGATTTATGGCAAAACATCTCATCTAACTGGCTGCTAAAGTAGGATGTCACTCAACTACAATATGCTAAACTATTAATTTATACACTTAATGCTGTAGGAAAAGTATAATACTTGCCATTGTGTTAGCATCACTCCAGGAGACAGGATTTGAAGGCAAAACAATGACTATGACTTAAAAGTGCCAACTCTTAGCTTTAATTTGAGGATGCTCATGTACCACAGCAGAGGATCTATATAGGACAGTTGGTATTTTCCCTGGTGACACTCTGTACGGTCTGTACTGCTGCCATCTTCTCTTTGTACTTGTTTCTGCTGTTGAGGCGTGCTGATAGGTTTGTTGGGTCACACTAACTAAAGCAACTAAACATCAACTGCCCAAAAATAGCCCGTGTTTAAAAACTGGACCCTGAAACAGTTTTTCCAAAGGTCCAACACGTTCCCCCTTTCCTTACCTCACGTGCTTTCCGTGAATCAGAGCGAGGAGGCAAAGGTTGATCATGTTCCACGAGGTGCTGTTTTCGTATCGCATCAGATTCAGAGCCATGGCGACGTGCGAGTGACAGTTGTCGCAGCAGAGGTTGTGCTAAAGAGAAAAAACAGCTCAAGTCATTACCAATGTAGCGCTTCTATCGAGTATATAGAAGGCACAAATCAACCTAATTACCATCCTGTGCTTGTACTCCTCTGAAGCGTCGTGCACCGCTGTGTCCCAGGCGTTAGAGCCACTTGCGTAGACTTTGCTAACGTCAAGCATCCAGTACCTTCAATTCAAGAGACAAGCTTGATTGTATTGTTGTGTTGGTTGGATGAGACGTGGGTCCTGTTCCATAAAGCAGGATTACTAAATAAACCAGGCTTATTTCGTTAGTCTGGCTCATTTTCCAGCAGATCCAGTTCCATAAAGCAAGCTCAGCATAGTTCAAGCTCAGTTACCACGGCAACTTACACTGGCAAACTAACCTGGTCCTGGCCAGGCTTAGCCTGAGTTGCTGCTTAGTCTTGACATTGACCTGAGAGAAATGATTTACTATATATACTCATATGTATAGGCCAGGGTGTATAAATATATTTATCAAGTGGGAGAAGTAAGTATTGAACGCGTCAACATTGTTTTCAGTAAATATATTTCCAATGAGGATACTCACATGAAAATCTCACCAGACTCTGGTATTAACTCAAGAAATCCACACATATAGAGAAATCAAAATATTAAAGCCCATACATAAAGTTATGTTTAATAAATGGAATGAAAAGCAAAGACTTTCCCCAAGACCTTCACAACCTGAATGTTTCAAAACATTTCAATGGAACTGGTTACAGATGGATTTAAAAATATCTGAAGCTTCCAGTAAGGACTGTTGGGGCCATTATCTGGAAGTGGAAGGAACACTCCACCCTCAGCCACACACAGGAACTCCTTGCAAGATTTCTGACCAGGGAGTCAGAAGGTTGGTCAGAAGAGTAGCTCTACAGCCAAGGGGCATTTGGAAAGACCTCCAGAAAGACTTGGATCCAGTACAACTGATACAGAGAAAACAATAGGCAATGCACACCAACGCCATGGCCTCTTTGGAATTTTTGAATAAATATGGGTCAAACACTCCACAAAAACAACATTTTTGTCATCAAATGTCAGGCTAAAATTAAAAAGTATTTAGGGTGTTTTCACAGCTCCCAAATGTAAAAATGGGTCAAATTTGACCCTGAATAGTATGTAAGGGTTAAAGCAACATTTGGACAAGCCTATGAAATACTGAGAACATCACATCACAGCATATGGAAGCTGTCATTACAAACAAAGGATCCTCCACTAAGTATTAAATACATTTCAGTTAGCCTGTTGTTTTTTCCTGTGTCATTCCACTTTATTACACAAAACTTTATTCATGTTTTGATTTCTTCATATATTTATATGTGTGGATTTCTTGAGTTAATACCAAAGTCTGGATAGAATTTCATTTTAATGTCCTCATTAGGAATATTCAATACTTATTTCCACCATTGTACACACACACATAACCCACATATGTGTTCATGATATCTCACATTGAGCTTGCTTCATGGAACGGACCCCTGGTTCACTAAAATGTCACACAGTTTACTTACTTTGTTGGTCTTCCAAAAGCCATGTTGTCCTCCTGCAAAACAAGAGACAATGTTAAATACTGATCATTATTTCTGTCCACTGTTACTTTAAGTGATTGTGTATCAAATGTGAAGACCGCAATTATATTGACACAATTTTGGAGTTTTTAGGAACCATAATATGTAGTTATGGTTTTAGCAGTAAGATTTTATGAAATGTGCCTCCAATCCTGTTTGCTTGTATTGACCCTCAGGTTTGTGTTGCAGCAAAATGAGTCAAAGTAAGAATTGTAAAGCGACAAGTTGGACCAACAGAGAAAGAGCTCAGATAATAACTACATCTATATTTTACAGTTACGTATTTAGGAATTATACTTTCCTACAAGTGTGGATCATAATGAAGTATTTCTGAAAATAATTACAGATTTGGTATCTTTATCACACTGTGTGTAAAACAGCAGAAAAAGAGTCTGTCAGTTTAATCAGCTTAATGCCAAAACCATATTGCAATGTTTGGTTTGCGTCTTTACTTAAGGAATCTTCATCAATCAGTATCAGTGTTTCTGGGTGTTTCTGGGTCAAAAGGGGCATGAAACACAGCTGTAGGGTTGGGTATCAAAATCCATATTAGTATTCCCAAAATTAAAGTGGGGATACTTGAAAAAACATATTACTTTGTATGTGAAGGAGCAGGTTACTAAACTTTTCAGAACCTTCTTTACGCATTGGGTGTTGGATGCTCTAAATGTACAGTAGGTTTTCAGTGGAGAATTCCCAAAGCTCCATATATTCATTTGACATATAGCCAACAATATTTTCTCAAAAATGATGTATGTAAACCTCACAGCACTACAGTCATTACTCACTGAGACAAAGTAAGGTCCGGCAAAGTCCCGGATGACACCGGTGGAAGTGCAGATTCCCATGTGTCCGATGAATGGAAACAGCCATCTGAATAAAAACAACAAGCAAAGTTAACATTATTACATAAAACAACAAGCAAACATGACAGAAAGATTAATATACATGTACTTGACAAAACATCTATATTACTTCAATATTGTGATGTGAGACTAGATATCATCTTTAATATTGGATAGTGTGATATTTAAAAATGGCATAAGTGTTGTCTTTTCTTGGTTTTAGAGCCTGAATAATAATAATAATAATAATAATAATGCATTTTAATTAAAGACACCTTTCAAATCACTCAAGGACACCTTACACACATAACACAAAAACAGCATATCAAACAATATAAATCACGTAACATTGATGTGGAAGTTAGTGCAATTATGCAAAGATAAATAAATAAATATGAGATATTTGGTCAGAAATATTGTGATATTTGATTCTGTCCATATCAGCCATCCCTATACTAATATGAAATGATTACTATTAACTCTTTAAACTTATTGTAGTTAGGAGTATGACTCATATCTACACCTCAGTCTACAGACTCACACTTGATCAGATGACCAGAAACTCACACATTACACAACTGTAAACACTGTTGCATGAGAGAGCCACCAACACACACCCAAACACACACATTCAGAGCCATAGTTTGTGACTCATATACAATAACAGTATGGTTTTGATAGTGTTGACAGTTACAAATGCTTTAGACCAATGTAATTAACATATACAAACACGTCCTTTAAGAACTTAAAACTGTTAGATGAAAACCTTGTTTATGTTTTGTTTAAGTTGGTGTTGTTTAATGTTCTGTCAAATTATAAGCATTAATATACACCGAAATGTGTAATTTACAGTATCCTCACAACCATTACACGTTGTGAGTTGAAATAGGTGACTGTGGCTTTTATTTAAAGCCCACCAACAGGTTTATTAAAGTGTATCAGCAACAGGATGCAGTTGTAACGTTACGTCTGGCAGCTAGCTAACGTTAGCATCACGTCAACGTTAGCTCATGAAGCCGTCACTTCGTCCCATGTCCGACCTGCGACACCGGCGGAGATAACTCACGATAACACGGGGATGGGAGTCCACACGATACAGTACGGGTAGCGGCTGGCCTCTGGGTTCATTTTCTCTGACGCTATGTGGTAATTCCTCATGGTGTCTTTTTCCATAACATCCGCCATCACCAGCTGTGGAAAATGAACTTCATTTGTCCCACTTACAGATGCGTCAAGTTAACCACGAACACCGAATACCACCGGAAATAAACAGTTCAACCTCAATATACAGCTGACCATTTGTCTGTTTTTTGTAAGAAATATGGGGACAGTCGATGGATTAAACCCGATATATCCAATTAAATATTTGTATTTGTGATTAACCTGGGGAAATTATAACACAAGAGTTGCAGACATATTAATTGAATTAGCATTAAAACATAATTGTTAAGATTACCTTTAAATTTGAAAGAAACAACCGGAAGCTGTACACCTGTTACTGTTATATTTCTTGACGTGAGCAGCAGCTTCCGGGATTTTTGCGAGCCAGCAGGAGGGACAGCTCAATCCAGTAATGTAGTCAAACAATAAACACAACGGTATGTTTCACACACACACACACACACACACACACACACACACACACACACACACACACACACACACACACACACACACACACACACACACACCAGCTTACTTAGATCACTTTTGGGGACATTAGAATAATATTAATTTCCTGGAGATTTACACAAATCCTGACCTAAACCATTACTTTCCCAACCTTAACCTTAACCTAAATCTAAACTTAACCACTGACCCAGAAATAATAAAAATCATCTTTTTCTCAAGTCAGGACACAACTTTTGTCCCCAGTTGGACAACCCATCCACAATTACCTGGTTTAAAGTCTGAAATGTGCTATAAATGTGCCATGTCTTTACATAACCCTAAATTTACTTTAAACCAAGTGTTCGCCCTATGATTAAAGATATAGATTAAGGGGACTTGTTTTTTTGTCTGCAACAATTTTGATCAAAGTAATTTTACAAAAGCTTCTATGTTTCTAGCTTCTTCAATGTGAGGATTTGCTGATTCTCATAGTTTTACATCATCAAGTGAATATTTTTGGTTTATGAAATACCTTATGATGTTTGGACCACATGATCGGTCAACTAATCAAGCATATTTTTGGCCGATTAATCTTAATAAAAAATAATCATCAATTACAGCTGTAATCTTTTTGACCTCATAGGGTCATGTGCATTATTTACAAAAACATCACATAGGCCAGTGGTTCCCAACCTGGGGTCACCATAAGATAATGATCCATTTCAATAGGAGCCAAAATGGTCAATTCAGCTTAGTTAACCCTTTACTTGATGCACATGTGATGCGTGGATAGTCAAAACATTACACAAATATGGGTTATGTTATGGCAAAGTATGTCAGCTCATTTTACTCTTAAGGAACAAGATTACTAATATATAGATATAAGCCTCAATCAAACAGTGTGTGGAACACTGTCACCTGATTGGGTTAAGTATTTAGACAGATCAGCAAAAAAAGCCCTATACATTAAAGGATATGATCAGTATCATAGACATAATCCTGAAATAATACCAAACTAACATATCAACTGGACTTGATCATTTTTGTGACAGGAACAGGTATTTGTTTGGGTATCATGCATCACCTGTGGTTCTACTTTTGCATTTGAACTGTAATGCACATTGTTATCCAAATTCAGTCCTACCACAATGTTTTAATGTGACTTCTTTCCAATTAATTGCAAAAAAGCCACTATTTGTTCTCACACCAGCACAAAGAGAGCTCTCCAGCACAGCAGAGCCAGAGGATTGCAGCTATTGAAGGAGTTATCTATGACAATGGTCGAAACAAAAACAAAGATGAACCCAAGGGATCCGCTGGGGCCCTGTGTACTCCATACTGGATCCCATTAGATGTGACAGGTGATATATTGTGCGAAGGGCAAAAACAAACTACTCAGCAAAAGCAGGGAGACGTTGATAAACGAAGCCACATCGGGCTCATCATCAGGGAGCGCAGGGAATTCTCCAGCAAAATGCCACCTCGATATCTGGCTGAGCCATCCAACCCAATTAGGCCAGAAGATGTGCTGCTTTTGGGACTGTAGCTCGGTGACATGGTATCCTTTTCAGTCAAAGGTTTGAAAACTAAAATGTCAAGTGTCTTCTAGTTTCCAGTCCAGATCCCTGTACTGTAATTATCCAGCTAAGAAATGAAATGAGGGTTTGATTCTACAATTTTAGAGACACAACTGAGAATGTGAATTTATCAGAAAGGTTGTATAAAAGAGTTAAGAATGCAAAAGTTATGTTATTACTAGTTAAAAAAAGACCCTGGTTAGAAACAGGGGAAAACAATTGTGCATACTGTTATTTTAAAGCCAGCAGTTTCTGACATGTCACTCAAAATGCTCCCATCAGGTCAAAAAACTTTTCATTAAAAGCTCATTAAAACCTTGTGAAATGTCTGTAACTAAAACACACTGAATAATACAGAAGCATGATAAATCAATCCATTGATTCAATGTAATTTGTTGAAATTGTGACATTGATTTTCTGTTCAACAATACACCAAGCTTTGAATTTTAGACCTCTTGGGGACAAGAAGGAGGTCGTTATACCTTAAAGGGGACCTATTACGGTTTTCCTTATTTTCACTCATATATATGATGCTACAATGTCATATAAAACATGGCCAAAGTGTTAAATAATGAGGTGAATGTATGTAGAAGTAATCCCTGTGAACAAAAAGCTCAGGCTTCAGGCTGCTCTGAATGCTCAGTGTCCCACTGTTTTTTCTACTTTCAGCCCGAGTCGACATCATCGTATGACAGATTCTTCTCTGCTAACATTATGGCATTTTTGGGGCATAGTCATTCTGAGTCATGACTCCATTACACAGCTCTGCAAAATGAAATACGTTTTTTATCTGTTCAAGACGTGCTAGTCGTCTGTAGCTCTTCATCAAGCATCATCATCACTGTGGCTGTTTCAGTTTGTACATTATTTCTAGCTGATGCGCTACACAAAGAGCTCCAAATATCTCCATATGTTGTTATTTAAACTGTTTTTTGGCGCCACTAACAAAACTCTGCTAATTCAGTGAGCAAAATGTTTAATTTCCTGCAAATTCTATACGATAAAAGTCTCATGTTATTTAGACATTTAAAAGTTTTTAATTATGAAGCAGTGAAGCAGAACACATTGGATTTGCATTGGTGGTAACTTAACATGACTCTGATACAGGCTTCCACAAATCATCGGGAGGAAGGCCTTCAAGAGACATGAGCTAAGATTGCTTGTTAAGACACAGAAGATGAACTGAGGGGCTGCATAAAGAGCCAGTATAAGATAGCGTTTTATTGTTTTTTTTTACTAGCTCCAGAATAAAAAGATAGAGCTGGAAATTAGCATGATAGGTTCTCTTTGACCTCCAGTTTATGTCCTGCAAGCTAATTTTTGCCTCAAGGCACCAAAAAGGATAATCCAGCTGTGGTATAGATATGAATTTCTTTCAGTTTTGGTATACTTACTTATGTTATGTACATATCTATGCTTTCTAAAAGCTGATGTTGGGCTCTGCAGCATGTTAGCAACAAATGGTCATGAAGCAGGAAAAAAATAATGAAATGTAAACTGTGTTCACAAAACACAAACCTACCAAATTTCCCAGCAGTTTTTTTCTAGGCTCAGAAATCATTGCTCCATTATGAACGAGTTACTATCTGCTCCAATCAACAGGTTTACAAGAAGAAACACTGCCCCTCTGTGGACATAATGGACAATTACCAGACACAGTAGATAGGAATCTTGCTAATAACAGTCTTCAAGTGAAATACAAAACAAACAAATCACCTCACCGGAAAACTGGTTGAGAACTGGTTAAATGACCTATGTACATTGATAGTGCAGCAGATGTTGGCTGAAAGAGAAAAGATAATGTGCCCACATGGCAGGATTACACTGTTAGGGAGCCCCTGGGGAAAATGGACTCCTAATCTCCTGCGCCCTTTGCATTGTGTTTAGCCTGTCGTCTATATATTCCCTTTAAGTACAGTGTAGACAGCAGACTGTACAATAAAGCTTCATTACTGTATATGCCCTCAAAGACAAAATGAGTACCCTCTATGCTAGCATAACAGTACCTTTCTGTGTGTCTGTGGCAATTTAATAAATGCATCTTCCTTATCTTCTCACTAATTTGTGACTTTATAGTTATTACCTATGTTTGTGTTTACAGTATTTAGTATTATTTTGTGTTTATAATTCTTCATTTTGTGTACATTATGGTGTTTTTTCATTACGGTGTTATGGTGTACTTTAACACCTCAAAGTTGATGTCATGTATTTTTGGGTGGTTTTCACATTGAGCTGTGACATTACACAACACTGCAACTAATTTCAAATAGGATAGTAAATAGAACGTGTTAAAACGTGTTTTGACACAGGGCCCCTCAAAGATACAGGGTCACAAAATGAGATCATAATGAATCAGCAAAGGTATGCCAAATATGCTGATAGAACATACACAGCAAACCTGGGACTCTTAGGGCCCCTGGAGGTCTTTAAGGGCTCTGAAGCAGTTATGAATCCTTTTCTAATCCATGTCTTCAATTGTATGCTTTTATTTTGAACACATCAACAAAGTGGTGTAACCAGCACTCACCATGTAATAATATATAAGAGTATTTACAGTATAGCAACAAAGGCTGAGTCAATGATCAAACTGACATGCTCGGATTAAAAAAAAAAAAGAAGTTACAAATATAATATTATGACCTCAAAATGATTAAAATATTTTTTAAAAGAGGACCGATAATAAAGAGAGAATGGGGGGAGAAAAATGAGCGTTACACAGGAAGTGAAAACGTTGAGTGAGTGCTTGTGGTTAACAGCAGGAAACAAGTAAATATTTGTAAGTGAGATAAACGGACAGAGTGGAAACCTCATGCTCAAAAGATGTACTACAAACTGTGATGCAGAGTTGATGTGTGATGTCAATGCAACACATGTAGAGATCCAAGCCAGAACTAATACTACACTGACCATCACTCACATAAGAGCAACAGCATCTCAGTTCTGGTGAGAATATGCATGGCTGTATCAGATGAGATATTCTGTAGCATCAACAAGCAAAGGTTCAACAATTAGTACCACTACCAAAATGTTGGAGGGACTGGAAAACACCATCTTCTGGTCCTGCTAAATCATTTATGTTTTAAAAATGGACCTCATGGAGCTAATCTTCATCATCAAATGCCAAAGGGGATACTTGGTCATACATATAAAGTGGGGGCGAAATGCCACAATATAAGTGTAGTGACTAAGCCCTGCACTTTAGCTGCTACTAGCTGCTAATGGCAGTAATTGTTTAGATGTGTACTCAACATGAATAATAGGCTGTAGATTCACATATACTGCATTTATTTTCTTACCAAATGTCAATGTTACACATTGTCCATCACTTTTCATAAGATTTTCACATAAAACGTAACAAATATAGCCCAACATACACGAGCACAGCCAAAAACTGCTTGATTCCTTCTATCGGCAACGCCTATGATCAATGGCATGAAATGAAATAAGCTGTTTGGCCTTTAGCATGTGCCCCCTAGTGTTTTGAAGGAACATTACTTTTAACCCAAATCAAATACATGGCTCCTACAATAAGATATGAAGATTTATGCAGGCAGACAGCTAATAGATTGCTACTGGGAGGAGTCAACCATAGTGGGAGCACGTTCCTATAATTTTTTCCATCCTTATTTAAATGAATTTGTTTAATGATTCATCTCTCTCTTTCCAGTTGTATCATGTTTATGAAATTAATATTGATTGGTTAATATGCACCCTAGCTTCTTATTAATCAGAATTCACCTTTCACTGATGTATGTATGTAATTTAACCGGCATCATTGTGTGACTTGCTATCGGTGGTGGGAAGGATGAGGGAGGTTAGTGATAGAGTACGGAAGAGACAATAATCTGTGATTTGGAGGGTATATAAATGTGTGTATTTTGTGTGTTATCTAATCTTTTACTGTTTTAGCTGCTATTATTTATAGCCTTTTTTGATACCGTTGTTTATACGTAGGTCTGTCACGATAATTGCTTTGTTGGACGATATATATTGTCTCAGAAATAATCGCGATAAACGATATTATAGGCAAGATCATTTTATACCACTGATATAATGATAATATAATTGCATAATAATGCAATGGGGCTCAGCATGGGACTGGAGAGTGGAACGCTACAATTCTGTAAAAACACAGACTGCTATTATTGTTGGATACAGAGTTATTTACCTTTAATTCTTCTACAGTCTCCACTCAGGACTACACAGTGAGGAATGGAGGACACTACTAGGTTTAGCCAATGTAACATGAACAGCTTCTTAGCTGCTAATCTGAAGTGTGGCAATACTGAAGTCAAAACAATGATCAAGGTCATGTCCATGTATCATATGATAAGTCATATATAGACATGATGATGTCAATAATTACGTTATTGTATGATAAGTCGATAACGTGATTATTGTGACAGGCCTATTTGTACTTTGTTATTTATCTTGGTTATATGTGACTGTCCTTACAAAAGTTAATGTTATAAATAAAGTATAACCCCTATAACATTACATAAAACATCAGACCTGCAAAAAAAAAAGCTCAATTCTGCTCATGTTGCCTCACAACTGAACCCACTTTCGTAATTACACTCATTCTAGGCTTCTAGGTATTTGCTCATGCAGACCTATAATTTGAATCTAATTTTAACAACAGAAATGTTTCACCAATTCAAATTACCACTACGGCTTTTTCAAATGAGTCTCATCTATTTGATTAGATGCAACTTGCAACTGCAGCTTTAATTCGCCCGGCGTGCAAATGAATCACTAATTTAACATTATGCACTTGCTCCCATCAGCACTTTTACATATTTTAAAGGGGAGTCAGTTTCCTGTCTATGGAGTAAAACTGGTCGGGCCAGATTTACAAATTTAGTCTGACCCTGTAAAGTGGATCACGGTTTCTGTTGTCCAGGACACTGTGAACTAATTTCCTCCAGGACAGAACAGCACAGGAGAGTGTTGATGATTGCAAACTGCAGTTTCTTTGGTGTTAGTTCAAAGAAATGTGCAGTCAGAGTGAGATGATCTTACACATCTTGACTGTCCTCCTCTTCCTCCTCCTCTTCTTGTCATCTTTCAGTGTACACACACCCACAAATATGTAAACAGATGAGTGCATTTCC
This sequence comes from Scomber japonicus, assembly GCF_027409825.1. Taxonomy (NCBI): domain Eukaryota; kingdom Metazoa; phylum Chordata; class Actinopteri; order Scombriformes; family Scombridae; genus Scomber; species Scomber japonicus. Next base: position 25,336,549 of record NC_070592.1, on the reverse strand, counting down.
TCTCTTACACTCACTACACTACTTCTATACATGTGAAGACCTTGACATAATGCACGTACTAACCATCAACCACACACCTCAACAAACAGCCATTTGAGGAAGTTAGACAAAACCAAAAAGATGCGCTAACTTTGAAGATCTAAGAATGAAAACTCAGTCCTCACTAAAAAGGGACTTCATAAAACACACATGCATTGCCTACTTTACATAAAGGGAACTGAGTATTCATTTGTAAAGCAGAAGAAGCAAACATTAAACTCTAATAAGGTTGATTAAATGCATACAGCATAAAGAGACTCTTTTTTTTCTCCCAACACCGGAGCTCCACAGAAACTACTTCAGAGAAGGACTTTTTTTTCTTCAGATTGCAGCTTTTAAAAAATCTTTATTAAGAATTATTCAATTGTATTACCTCCCCAAAGGAATTCTCACTTTCTTTCACTCTCTTAGTTTGTGTTCTCATAATAAGAAGCACTTTATTTCGCCGAGTATGTAACACAGGAAGATGAATTTGACTTGGTGTACGCTTCTTCTTCTGGAGATAGCTGTTTGTGTTCTTATGCCCTAAAGGGTCAAATAAAATGTTAGAAATATGTAAATTTACACTGAGTCCAGCACAAACCAGAGCCAACTCTATTGCTTCATTCTAAGTGATTACGCAATGAGTTCTGTTCCCTCACATCCAAACAACAATAGAGTCCTTTGATGGATTTGATAACCAGCCGGGACGCAGAAATCTTTTGGCGAGGCGCCAGAGCAATTATTATTTACACATGCTGGATTTCACCCAGAATGATTTCCTGAAATATCACCAAGCCCGTTAAATGCCCCTTTCAAAAGGGAAAGTGCACCAATTTCACACATCAAAGTAGAGTTGTATAAAGCATTTTGTGGCTCCAGAGGAATCTTAGCAACGTCAAATGGTGTAACTTGAGGCATTTGGACTCAGAGAGATGGTGAATTATAAGATTTCTGTTGCATGCTCTTTCTCTATACGTAAGACTACATTAACTGCTACTAACACAAATCTCAGTCAGTTGCATTGTGGGAAATGTAAGTGTCAGGTTTGCCCCCCGCACCCCAAACCAAGCCCTACCTAACTCTCAACAAGAAAGCAAATTAATGTTCTTCCAGAAACGTTTATTTTCATAGGAGCTATAAAATATCCCACATTTCTCCTTTGGTTTAAAACTAATATGCTTCCAGTTCAGCCAATTTCAGTTTAATTATGTCTGTTAAAAGTCTAACTTCAGTTGTGTTTAGTTATTTAACCCACAAATGTCCTTTAGCATTAGGCTATATTCAAATGTCAGAGGTTTAAAAGTGAGAATAGTGGTTTCTATTTGCTCATAACTTTCTCATTAAACAGTCTTTACTAATCCTTACATGCATGTCTGGTTTATCTTTGAATCTGTGTGTGGTTTGTAGCTGCTTCTGCTTCTGCCTCTATGACTTCTGTTTATGAAAAAAAAGAAAAAGAAAAAAAAGAAAAAGAAAAAGCACTTGAGCAGATAGTCACTGAGAAAGAATGTTCCAGGAGTTCACACCCACACACACAAACAGTCTGAATACCTGCTATGCCTTACTCTCTCCTATTACACACACATGCAGATTTAAGTGAAATACTACAGATAAGGGTTTGAATGAAGTGAAATAAGTTGTTAAAGACTCCTGAATGTTTGAGCATGTTTTTTTTGGTATATTCTCTCAGATAAGAGCATGATATGCATTTACAGATGAAAACATCATAAAACATCTGGCCTGCTTTCTGAGAGTCTGGTTTAGAAAGATTGGTAAGAGTTCAGGCTCCTATCTTTGCTAAACTTTCTCTTCCTTATGTCTTTTTTTATAATTGAAGACCACCTTCTTTCTCCTGATGTTCCTGGTGAGTAAGACGCTACATGTACAATACATTTCCGGTGTCAGTTTTCAAAATAAAACTCCTGACTCAGTGAGTACAGGTCTGGTGCTTCACAGAGCTGATTACATCATAAGGCTCTGCTATGTTGGTACCTTAGGCAAGATTTTAGACTGGAGCCCAAATAGATTAACATTGGAGTTCTTAAAAAAAATGAAAAATGAAAATTGAAGTCTGTGGGGGGATGGGAGGAAAAATGCTATGAAGGGAGAATAGGTGCATAGTTCCCGAAAGCTATATACAAGCACTCCTGTCTGTAAGATAACAAACAAACAAAAGTCCTACTCATCTGGCATCTCCTCCCTTACTTAGAAACCATGGTGACCTATAGATGACCCACATGTGGCCTATTGCAAGCATGCCCTGCTTTACATGAATATATTTGATAAGGTGTCACTACATGCCTACAAACTCCCTGTGCTTTGGCCATGCTATATAAGCTAGAGTTAGGAACTAAATGTTTGTTAAAAAAAAGAAAGATAAAAAAGTAAAATAAAATACAAATACATATAAATACAAACAATTTAAGTACATTTGGACCAATTAAATCCATATGCAATTATCCACATTGGCAAGTGTCTGCTGTCAATCTGCAAAGCCTCAAAATACAATGATAATAACAAAAATAAATAAATAAATAAATATTAATACACCAGCACCACCACCACTACTACTACTACTACTACTACTACTACTAATAATGATAATAATTATAATATAATAATAGGCCTGCCTCTGTATGTTCTAAATGTACTCCTATTTGATATCTTCTTTACACTAGTTCTCATTTGTATTATATTTTTAATTAATTCATATGTTGCTGTATTATTTGTGGGTCCATTCTGATGCATATCAGGCCAGTTTTATCTTTTTTGTAGCTCTATTTCTAACTCAAATAAATCAGAGAATGAAGCTTTATTTTTGACAGAATTTTTACATTTCCGGTTGTGTGGTCGTGACGTAGAGCAGCTTGACGCTTCTTCTCAGAGCGCAGCAACGATTCATCTGTTGAATGTGTACGTCGGCGGGCGGAGGGAGAGGAAGAGGTCAACTAAGCCGCGGACAGTGAAGGAAACGAGCGACCACGACCAGGTGAGACTGACATCGTTAATGTTTCCGCTTCTAGAAACAGCGGCTGGCGGAGGAAAGTGATGCGCAGCGGAGGTAAGTTAGGGCCTTTTATTTCAGGCTGTGACACAACTTTTGTAAAGTCCCAGACCTGTACAGATGAGGGTGAATCAGAGCTCAGATGAAGTCAAGTTGATGGTGTTTGATATTCGACACGCAGCAGCACGATTACAGGGGTGGGCACTAATTCATAATACAGATTCCACCCACCCCCCGAATAGTTTAAAGGGGCACTAAATAATGAGGAGGGATATTCATCTTCATGTCACGTTTAACTTAAAAAAACAACAACTTATTCCTGTTTTGCCTGCCATACCACTACAATTTATACTATTGCTGGTAAAACATCAAACTAAATAATATAAAACACCATGAAAAAAACATTCAAAGCATCTATTCAGAGAGTAAATAGCAACAAATGCCCCCAAAACTCACCTGGAGATGCGCTATTACGCTTTACAAGTGTAATATTTGCATAACAATGCATGGAATAGGTGTAACAATCATTATAGATAATTTTGTAATGTTAATTCTTATTAACTGTAGATCAGATTCATGGTAAATGTACAAAATACAATACCAGAACCACCTTTTCCCTTCAAAGTAAAAGTACAGTAAACAAAGTAAAATACTGGACTGTGAGTTAAACACACACAAATAACTATATAATAGTAAACTGAACATTTATAAGGTAACTGGTATTTACAGCAGTAACATTTTGTATTACATTGTACAGGTATTATTTTACATGTTACCTATACCTACATTATTAACATAAGATTCAAACTGTATAGTAAAAACAACAGCAAACATATTTTAAAGGATGAGTTCACAGTTTTTCATGTCCGTCTTATAACATTTGTGATCTGCCTAAATTAACACTGAAACCTGTTTTTCTTGCCTAAATCATTCCTCCTGTTCATACTGGCCATTAGAAGATCTCTTTATAATACACCCACAATGTAAGTGATGGAGGACAAAATCCACAGTCATCCTTCTGTGTATATAAAAGTTGATCTGAAGCTAATATGAAGCTTTAAATGAGTCAAATGAGTCACATCAAGTCTTCTATGTTTCAATTTTATAGTCTTTTTAGTGCCAAAGTCTCTCTCTTTGTTACGATACTTCTACCACAGCTCAACAGGGAAACACTAAGACTGTAAACGTGGCAGATGTCAACTTGATATGACTAACTCAGACCACTGAGGCCTCATATAAACTTTACATCAATGTTTCAACACATTTTTGGACTAAATGACTGTGTGAGGGGGATCCTTGAACGGCCAGAATGAACAGGAGGAATGATAACAGCTAGGAATCTATTTTCACAAAGGTTCATATGGACTTCTGACTGTTGTTTTAAGATACGGTTGAAAAATTGTGAACCTGTCTGATCATTTTAGTAGTTTTCTTCCTTCTCAGGTCTGTATTAGCTTATAAATACCTACCACAGCTATACCAAAGATCACTAAATAACCTCATTTGTTACTCAAACAGAAATGTAAAACCATATATAATTGTTTCGAGCGTTTCCCTCTCAAACTTTAGAGAGCATGAAGATCTGCTGATCCCTCGTCTGCTTTGACTTTTTAAAATTCATTGCCATAACTCAACTTCAGCTACATCCATCCTTTTAAAAAAATAAAGTACAGTGTATAACTACTCTAACCACCTTGTCTAAGGATTTTGGTAATAGCCACATTTGCTTTGCTTGGGCTTTGTTTTAATGCAGTATTTTTAAGGTAATGACATACCTCAACATTGGGTCCAGCCAGGCTTCAGAAAGAAAAGAGGGGGGCTTAGGTTCCCTGAAGGTCAAGGATGGCCTTAAGCATTGTTACACTGGTTATTCTGCTGAGTCTCAGCTGGTTAAACCTCTGTCCGTTCCGGAAATATGAAATTCTTGACAATCTGCCCATTAGATTTTGATATTTCTTGTATTCAAATGGAATTGTGGTCTACTGGAGCTATAGTAAAGTTATAACATAATATCCTACCTTAGTGATTGTTTCTTGCTGTACAGTTTTCAGCAACTCTATTCACCTCTTCTAAGGATTTTCCCATTATGGTAACAGCCATATTTGCTATGTTGTAGTGCGGCATTTTAACTTGACATAATAAGATTACGTTCACACAAAGGTTACTTTTATTCTACATGATATTTTGGTCTACATCAGTTTTTATGCTTCCAGTAGCAGATAACCCTAAGCCTACAAAATATGTAACCAACCTGTTTGAAGGGCCAACATACCTATATTAGGCCTCCTCTGGCAGTGAAAATGGATAGGAAGCATGAAGATTAGTTTCTGGTTGACTAAAAATTGGCTGAGTCACAGAGACTTAACCAGTCTGATGAGTGAAAGCTACTGTGTTTTTGGTGAGAAATTCTCTTTTTGTGTTACTATCCTTCCACCACAGCCCAGCAAGCAAACACTATCCAGGGAAATGCAAAGAGGCAATACTGTATCGGAAAGATAACTTTGATAAATAACCACTTCATTTGACTACCTCAGAGTGGTGAAGCCTCATATTAGCTGTGGCAGAACTTAAAAAGGCGTTTCCACACAGAACAAGGACTGTGTGGATCTTTTGAACCATCAGTGATACTGGAATCTTGCTCAGATGGAATTTCTTCACAGCCAGTATGGAAAGTAGGAACAATGTTAACAACCAAAAGCTGTTGCAGTGTATATATGGGCATGTGTATTGTTTTAAGGTAAAATAAACTAATCTCTTACATGATACATGCCAACTGCTGTGAATCCAGTTAAGTTTTATTACCGTGTCCATTCCCACAACCCCTACAGCCAGCCTGAGCACTGTGTGGGCCCACTCATGCTGTAGTCCCAACCAGTGTGTGTAGCCACAGTCTGTTTAAATTTAAGCGTGTACGTGGTTTTGTTGTATTTATGAGCATACACTATGTTTCAATATAATTTCATCACTTCTTAAAGGTGCCATGTGTAGGATTTAGTTGCATCTATCAGTGAGATTGCAGATTGCAACCAAGTGAACCCCCTTCCAAGTGTGTAGGGGAACCTGCAGTGGGCTTGAAACTTGCAAAAAATGGGAAAGGTCATTTGTAAAGCCAGTATTTTGTTTGTCCATTCTGGGCTACTGTAGAAAGATGGCAGGCTCCTTGGAAGAGGACCCGCTCCCTGCATAGATAGAAAGGGCTCAATCCAAGGGAACTAAATACAATGATTCTTATTTTCAGGCAACTATACACTTATGAAAAGATACTTATGAATATTATATTCTGTCTTTGCTAAGTGCATCCGCTAGATGCCACTAAATTCAACACATTGTACCATTAATATGAAACAAATCACAAATACTAATTACTGATACAAAAAAACTTTATTTTTCATTAAATACATTTCTTAAAATCCTCTCTGCAGGAACCATCCAGCGTGCACCAGTCACCTACTAAAAGTTATGACAACCATTGTGATGGAGAGAATCGGGCGAGTGTTCATCAGCCTGCAGCAGATCAGGCAGGTTCCCCAGTTGCTGACCAAGGCGGCTCCCTCCATGCCCGGCACCATTAGAGACACTGACGTCCCCTACTACTTTAGGGAGCGCTACGTCTGCACTGGTTACCGCCCGCTACACCAAAACTGGCGCTACTACTTCCTGTCCATGTTCCAGCGCCACAATGAGACCATCAACATCTGGACGCACCTGCTGGCGTTTTTAGTTTTCTTGGTGAAATTGTGCCAGCTCTCTGAGATGGTGGACTTCGTTGGAGATTCTCACTCGTGGCCTTTGTTGATTCTCATCGTGTCCTCCTTGATCTACTCGGCATTCAGTGTAGCAGCTCACCTACTGGGTGGCAAGTCTGAGCTGTATCACTATACCTTCTTCTACCTGGACTATGTCGGGGTGGCGCAGTATCAGTATGGCAGTGCTGTTGTTCACTTTTATTACGCTGTGGATGAGAACTTGTACAAATACGTGCATGGTATCTTCATGCCTGCTGCCACTATCTTCAGCTGTCTGTCATGCCTGGGGTGTTGTTATGGCAAATATCGTAACCACAACCTACCGACATGGGTGCGCAAGGTGGGCCAAGTGGTGCCCTCAGCCGTCGCCTATACCTGGGACAGCAGCCCCGTGGCTTTTAGGCTCTTATCCTGGTCTACAGCCAGCAACGACCCAGCCATTATCTACCACTTTGGCCAGGTAGCCTTCTTTCTCAGCTGTGCCTTCTTCTTCTCCTATCCCCTGCTAGAGCGCTGCTTCCCCGGACGGTGTGATTTTGTAGGACAGAGTCATCAGTTGTTCCACGTTTTTCTATCCTGTTGCACCCTGTGTCAGATCCACGCCTCGCACCTCGATTTCTTGGGCCGTCGAGAGGTGTACTCACGTCTGCATGGGAGCGGTGACGCTGCCATCTTCGTGGGACTGTACGGGGTCACTCTGGTTGTATGTGCAATCATTGTTACCTTCATGTTGAGGAAAGCTAAGAAAGTGATAGATCCCAAACACAAGTCCAAATGATAGACAGGATGTTACAGAAACTATGTGCCTTTTCCTTCCAGACTTACTGCTTTGATAGAAAGGGAACTAATTATCTAGTATTATGTACACAAGCACTGAAATAGGAACATTTCCTAACAGTACATGCCAGATTGCAAGAGGGATACATAATGATATTTTACATTAGCATTTTGATGCTCATATTTATTAGAAACCTTTGGAACAATTCATAGTACCACAATGAATGTATCAGCTGGAAAACACATTAACATAACCAATCACAATCTGATCATAAACAGGTTCTCACAATTTGCAAAGACTATTGAAACTTATATATGACCACTGACAGTATTTTGTCAATTATAGGTGCTGTTCATGATAAAATAGATGTGGTTGAAGTCGTTTAATTATCAGGTTGATGGGATTTTGGGTTGCAGTTATGCTTAGACTGTTCATACACTGGGCATATTTCACCCAAGCCAAGTTTCGATTTAGATTCGAAAAAAAAAATCATAATTATTTAAATGGGTTAAAGGTGACAACACTGATGACGGCTTGTCGAAGAGTGGTAACATTTTTCCTTCCTAAATAAAGTACAGACAACTTGATATAGTGTCATTTAAACAATCTACCTTTTTGCAGTGCAATACCATGCAGAGCCTTTGTTGTTGTGCCTTGAAAGATCATTTTCTGCACGTTTTGAATGGGTGTTGATTGAGTATTGCTTTCTTTTTTAAAATGAGACTTTTTAGAGATCAGATAATGACAGAATGTGTTGGTTCTTCAGAAGCTAAAGCCTTTGGATTCATGTAGCGGTTTTCATGTTTTTGTAGACTTAAAGTGCAGGATGTATTTTTCATCACTAGCCTGAAAATCTTTTCTTTTGTTGTTGTTGTACTAATGTACACTCAATTTCACAGCTCTTTCAGATCAAATTTAATGTAGTGCCTTTACAATATTTAAAGTTGCAATACACAACATTCAGTCCCACTAGCTGAATGTTGTGTATTGCATTTTAAAGAAAGCTGGGTATGTCTATAAGGGATTTAGTATATCATGAAAGTCTTAATTTTATAATCTTATGAATGTCTTAATTTAGACAGAGTATATACAGTATACATTGACTGCTGTGTGTTATATATCTATTAGGTTGTCAGCAATCACTGAATTGTGTCTTGTTGGAAATCTTGTTCATGCCTTTTGAGTCATAAGGGAAAAGTGAATGTGGGTGTAATTAAATATAAAGGTACTATGATTGTCTTTGGGAGATACTAATGTCTACTACTGACCAACGTGTTAAAACAGTGGGAATGAGTTAAAGAAACATTTCTTGGAGGCAGAAATGTATATCTATATTTTTTGTTAAACTGCATCCTATCTGTGTACGTCTACCTTTGTTACTGTCTTAAATATGGTCAGCTACAAAACATGAAATTCATATGAAAACCACTTTGAAGATCCAGACATATTGACCTTTGAACACTGTGTAAGGAACAACGTGATGCAACATGTTATCTTGGTGTTATCTTTAAATATAATATCCACGTATTTGACCTCCTGCTGATAGGGTACAGTATAATAGGGCAAACTGTATTTTCAATGATAACAGTCACACATATAAAGTTAAGTTAAACCACCTCTATAATGTGTGATCTAATGTTACACTCTGCCTCTGAGTCATGTTTGATTAACTAGGACTCTAACTGGGAAAAGAAACTTGTCTTGTTTTTATATTGTTATGAAACTGCTGCAGATTCCTTTCTCTTAATGCACTTTTTTTCTGGACATCATGTGTAATCTGCAGGATTTTATCTGTTTTTTCTTGTCATTGCCTGCTTTTTTAGATGTACAGTTGACCTTTTCTGTTATTCCTTTCTACTGTCAGCAAAACAACAGCTGCTCCAAGTGCTGGAGAAAGAGATGACGGATATTGATTGTAATAGTTATTAGCATAACAATGTATGGTATCATTCCAACCATAAAAAAAAGAAAACCCCATTTACATCATGACACTTTAAAAGCTGAATTTGTTCTGGATATCTTTGTTAACGCAGAGAACAACTGTGTACAGTAACAATGCTCTGATGCTAAACAGTCGGCAAGCCAAATCTGATTGGCTGTTTCTCGATTGATGTCTCTCAATGGTTAATTGGTCTCCATAGCAACCAGTTAAAGAGTGTTCGCCTCCGCAGGGTCTCAGCTCTTATTTACATACTGTACAGATACACTTGATGCTCAGATGTTGTGCATCTGTGTTGGCCATTTGTAAACTCAGACTTCACTAAGTGAATCTGTGCCTTATTGTACTGAGTCATCTTGTAACAACTGCCAGTGGGCCAAGACATGTACTGAGAAGTAGATAGAAGGAAAGAATCTCCACTGTAATGGAAGATATCTTTTTAGCTGGATTTAGCTGAATCTGACCAATTCAGCGACCTGCCACCATAAAAATGTACCGCACTATATGTATCAATGATCTATTGAACAGAACCAATAAAAGACAATGATTTCATAGTGGCAGCTGTAACCTCAGTCACTGTAAGAAAGTGATGTTCTGTTTCACCCCTATCTGATTGCCAGCAGCAGTAAACAGCGTGTCCCTTTGAGCTCTGCTCAGGTGGAGATCTTGTATCAACAAAGTAATGTGTGTGACCTGTTGGCAATCTGCCTGACTGCCTACCCACATGGGGTTAGTTGTTTTTCATGTTTGCGTTTGTGAAATAGGTCTGTTGGATGTTCTGGTACATTTCCTGTGGTGCTTTCACAATTGTAGCTCAGATTTCCTAATCCCTGACGCTGATGCTGGAAGACAATGAGTTGTTCCCCAAAAGTCTGGGAAAGCCCTGTCTCTGTCCAATCCATGTAATAACTAATGTAATCACTTCCACCAACAATGACAACACCAACATCTTGAAGCTTTAGTGTGGGCTCCCACTCTCAGTTAAATGCCTGAGACTTGGATTAAGAAGCAGGCTTTCACTGTGAAAGTGCATTTATCCCTTAGGGCAGATAAATCTCCAGAACTATCATGACATGGAACCAAGCCTGTAGAGGCCAAAGATGGTGGGGAGGAACTCTAACTAATGTAGGTGACACTGCAGTCCTGGGTAAGACTGGACTAGATGATGTGGGTGGTCACTCAGTTGATAATCCAGTCCCATCCTTTGACGTTCCGCTCTCTTCTGCTTGTTTGTTTGTTTGTCTTGTTTTTTGGAGGAAAAGGGGGTTGAAGTGCCACTGGGCAGATCCATGGTCTCACCATGGGAGGGATGCTAGACCCTGGTTACACTGACTTCCCAGCTCTCTGCTGGTTGCTTAGTAACCTCACAGGGACAGCAAGACTCCAGAAAGTGTCTAGTCCCGGCCAAGAAATAACCCAGCCAGTACCCCCCAACTTTTTAAACAGCAACTTGTCACTTGAGCACTTTTAGTCTTTGTACAGATTAAACAAACAACATGTAACATGTTAATAAGTGAGCTTTAGAGGTGGTGGTAGGCAGACTTTTTTCAGGCTAGGTTTTGGAGCTTGACTGGCACATTTTGACTGAAAGTCAGGATACCTCGACCTCTTCTGCTATGAGTTTGACAGTTCATTTCCTTTTCTCATCCCCCTTAAACAGAACCAGTTAAAGAAATGGATGTTCTGTCATGAGTCACTGAAGGACATGGATGATATACTGTAGACAATCAAATAACCATGCACTGATGGATGATGAGAGCTGATGAATTATGTGTACCGTTAGCGTTATACAAGGGTATAGGTCAAATGATCATGTCTTAAGCATTTTCACTTTTGCATATGAGTCTACTAAAATGGAAACACTGTACTTCAAATGTTTTCCCCCTCCATTTATGAGGTAAAGTCCCCCATTGTATATACAGTAGATGTATTTTGTGCCATTAAAAGTATGTAATGTTGGACCACACACTGTTTTGACAAACCAGTGCTTCAGTGTGAATCACTTCCAAATATTTGGGTTATCAGTCATGTTTTATGTGTATAAAAATACAAAACATACTAATAAAGGCCTTTCTCTTAAAGAGAGTTAACACCAAGTTAATGTTTTTTGTATGTCTGATACTTATGCGCTCCTTTGCATTTAACCAATAGGAAACAATACAAAAATCCAGTTATTGTTGTTCTTAAGAAATGGCATTTATTTTGTACATGTTTACATTAAATTTCTTTACAAATATATACTCTTTTTCCTTAATTTCACACAATTTCTTTATATTTATATTAGACTCTGTTATATTCTGTAAGCACTTGC